>NC_073693.1:141769706-142069706 GCF_029784155.1 Uranotaenia lowii
TAATGAATCTCAAATTAAAACTTGAAAATGGACACAACCACGCCCAAAGTTTCAGATCGTTTGACTGATTTATGCTCATGATATACAATTTTGTATGAGAATTTTGTTTTCGAAAAGCTAATTGATTTAAATATCTTTTTAATATAAGTGAGTTTATTTGCAATTAATGTAACCTCTGTAGCATTTCATCAATCTTCAGGAAACAATCACATCACATAGAAATGCTTCCCAAGAGTTTTCCGGCTGAAAAACTGTTTTGAATTAAATTAAGTTTTACAAAAGCTATGACTGTTTATTTTTCTGGATGATAAGGGCCAAATAAAGCTTCACATAGATATCTCCAGTGACGGCAACTCGACAGCAGATTCGAATTCCTGAGAAAATTGCACGTCAGATAAGTAATATTTCGGGTCTTCCAACCTTCGACTTCTAGTTTTTGGGATTAAGGGTCGTAGTTTTCCTCCTGTGCAATATTCTGACAATATTCATAACAATATCAAGGGGATCGCTGATGACATGGAATAAAATTCTTTTTGATTTGTCGTCACGAGATAAGAGAAACAATTATTTTTCAGAACAGCTTTTAGATTCTTTACATAAAATGTTGAGTAAATGGTCTAAACTTCATTTTTAAGATTTGAAAAAATAGAAGAAATATACTTATGGATATATAAAGTGTCTTTGAATTATAGAATTAATTATTAAAAATCAAAATTGAGGCAAAAAATGTGAAAATTCTAAGTGGACGTAAATATCCACTTATTCAAAAAAAAAAAAAAAACATGCCATATCAATACACAATTTGAGTTGTTTTAGTTGCATGTAGTCAATGAACGTGTTCAGTTTTGTATGACAATTTGTATGCAAGAAGAACTTTTCGCATATACAAGAAATTCAAATAAGTTCGAAATGAATTTTGTTTCAAATTATTGGTTTTTCCCATTCTTAAGATTAATTGTTTGCCAGCATGAGAAGAAGCAAAATATTTCATGAAAAAAGTAATAAGCATTTCGAAATAAAAATTTGTGATCCATTGAAAAGTATTGTAAAATTGCAGGATTTGCTTTCTGAAGCTTTCAATAATTTCATGACATGTTTTTGCGAAAGTTTTAAATCATCAAACTTATTAGCTATGCAAAGCAGTATAATGCGATTCTTATTTTCAGCTAGTCAACCAGTTTTAAAATTAGCTGTCAAAACACTAAAATTTAAAAAAAATATTTACCTATTTTGAATTTCTTGTACTACAACGAATATCATTTCTAGGGTACAAGATAGGTTTAGTTTTTGTTCACATGCAATGCATTGCAAGAACCAAGAAATATTTTAAATATACAAATAAATGTTTTTTTAACTTTCAGTACATCTCTGATGGTTTTCGAATGAAAATTTGGATTTTCCGTACAAGCCTCCTTACTAATTCAAAACACGTTGTTATAATTCAGGACTTAATCAATCGCTTCCAAAATTTTTATTGCTATTTTTAGCTGTAAAAACAACCAAACAAAGTTATTGGAGGTTTACGAATTAATAAATTTGAAATTTCCAAACAAATTTTACAGCGGAATTATGTACAACAATGGGGCAGGAGGATATTGAGCGGACCAATTGTTGCACGATCCAACATATTTTCTGGTTAAGTATGAATCATAATTTTTTTTTCAAAATCATGGTGTTAAAATTGTCCAACAAACGTTTCGTATAGAAAACTGATACGAAAAATGTTTTGTTCTGACGTAAAACCTTATTTGCCGTAGAAGGAATGTTAAGGTTTTTGTTAACAATTAGCACAAAAACCGCGCGAAAAAAAACAAGAAAAATCAAAACTGTCATAAGATACACACTTACCAGCAGAAAATATCACAAAAGCCCCATTTCATCAGAAAACATTCCGAATTACACGATTCGGTATTATTTTTGAGGAAAAGTTGAAAAACAGCTGAAATATTGACAATTTAAGTCATGCTGTGCAACAATGGGTTAGGGGACAACGATTGGCAAATCACCCTATTCCATATTATATTTTTTTAAATTATTGATAGTACCATCAAAATGCATTAAAAATATTAAGTGTGCGCTTGATAACAGAAAATTGCTGTTTGAATAGTTTTTGTCATATACGTTAACTATTACCTGTTGAACTATCGCACAAATTTCCAATGTTATAAGGTTGACATCTTGAACCGTTAAGCCCCTTATGCGGGTATTTCAAAAATTCCATCAAAATAAATGGGTCTCATATAAGCACAAAGGACGAGTTAACATTTTACAAATGAAACAGAGCGAATGAAATGTGAAATTTAAATAAAATTTGCAAAATAAAATTGACCCATAATTGTTACAGCATCTACCAAATTTCACACAATCATGGGTCACTTTTTTGCTAGCAAAGCAAAACATTTCTTGGTTGCTATAGCTCTACCCAAATGCCCCTGGAATTTATACTATCAAAGAATGCCCCTGAATGTTTGCCAGAAACATGATGATTTCCATGGTGATTTTCGGGTGTTGCCTCATAATTGTTACGGTCTTCAATATTGACCTATAATTGTGGTTTTGAAAAACGTTGACTGTTTCGGTAAATTATGTTATTTTTAAACAAGATTTCAATGAAAAACATATTTGAACTCGAAGATGAAGCATTTAATGACTGAAATTCATGCAATGCTTGATATTTGGTCTACTAACACCCGAATAAATGAACATTTTGTGGTGGGGGGATACGTTAAGTGACTAATGATTGTGGGGGGACTGTGTATCGCATCGATTTGTTTGCCGTCATCCATATTTGATATGCAGAAGGATGTGAAAACCATCAGGTTTGAAGTTACCGAGCGTTTAGGAACAAATCCATGCTGGTTCTCAGAGATCCAGTTCCGGCAAGCTGAAAACATGACATTGTTGACGATCTTCTCAAATACCTTCGAGCAGGCAGCTAGCGATGTGACACCTCTGTAGTTAAGAACATCTTTTTTGTCACCTTTTTTGTATACTGGGGACATAACTGATTTTTTCCAGATGGCAGTGAATTTTTGCTGTTCTAGAGACTGATTAAAAATACGCGTAAGAGGTTTCACCAGTACATTGCGACAATTTTTCAGTACGCACGCCGGTATTCCGTCCTGTCCGGCTGAAGTCGAATTTTTCAAATTAATGATAGCTTCTGAAACCATTTCCTCGCTAACAGCAAAAACATCCAGATCGAGCACATCGACAGGTAGTCGTGTTACGGCAGCATTCGATTGACTGGCAGATGGCGACTTATCTGAAAAAACACTAGCGAAGTGCGTCGCAAAAAGATAGCATTTTTCAGCAGGTGACTTGGCAATACGGTTGTTTAATTGGAGTGTAGCTGGAAGCCCGGACTCCTTCCGTTTGGAGTTCACAAATTTCCAGAACTTTTTTGGATTTGAGGGTAACTCCAAGACCAATGCTTCTAACCATTCAACACTGGATCCTCCGTGTCGTACTAAAGCCATGCACAACGGAACATTGAGAAAAGGGATTGAAATCGAGAGAGAATTCTCTGCATTTGGAATGGTAATGATCAAAATTCCACAACTGCTTCACAAATTGCAACAATTAGCACATTTTCATTATCTTCTGAGCACTGGTTTCTCTCATTTTAACTCAAACCTTCTCATTTTCTCTAACAAATTGCCACAAATTATCACAAATTCACTCATTGGCTGCACAAATTGTGTGATCATTGACGTATTTTCTCCCTTCATCTCAGTCCCCCGAGTTCAGGAAGAGTAGATATCATAGCCATTTTCAATCCAGAGGACTGAAACAGCTGTCAAATCGCTTACAATCGCTCCGAATCAAATTTTTAGTACCAGAACATCAATGTGGTTCCTGAAATTAAACAATTAACCCCAAAACAGACTCTAAATAGGGTAACATTTTGATTGTCAAACGCATCTGTTGTTGTCATACTGCAGATTTAGGATCAAGTTTAACAAGGATTATGCTGAAAACTCTGCATTTTGTGCCAAACCATAATTTAGTAATGTTACCAAAGATCCCTTTGATTGACATTCCTGAGCTGCAGCACAGATATCGAAAAGAACAGTAATAATTTCATTAAACTGAATTTGATCAAAAAAGTTTTAAGCTGAAATTCTTTTGGAAATTTTTTCAATTTGATGTTAATTTTTCATGAAGATTAATGAAATGCTTTAGGAGTTACATTGATTACAAATAATCCCACTTTTATGAAAAGGGTACATTAATCAATCAACATTTTGAAATGGTAAATTCCCATACAAAACTGCACTTGAGCATAAATAAGTCAAAAAATCTGAAACTTTGGGCGTTATTGACTGTAAACCAAGTTGAAAAAATCGAAAAACATCGAAGTGAAACATAAATCAACTATTTTATAAATTTTCATTTTCTTCATACGGGTAAATAGGGGTAACACAAATCACGACTTATTATATTTCTATCTTTTAAAAGTCCCTTATAAAATATTTCAAGTGTTAGAACCTTTCAGTACGATGGAATTTCAATAAAATTTGATTTCATGTTGCTTGGACATATTAAGGAAAAAAAAGCTCACTGCTGGGTTAAAAAGGTCAAGTTACACTTTATTCAGATAGCTCCGGTCAAATCTTACAGTAGATTTGAATGTTCCAGAAAATTTCACGGAAGATAAGTTTAATGCCGGTTTCTTAGAACGGTGGCTTCGATTTTAAGGGATTTCGATTCTTAATTTTTCTACTGTGCATTGGATGATTTGTATGAATGACCCCCTCCAAAAGAGGCCGACTCCCAATTGGATGGCATTTCTACTAGATGTTCTCATAATAAGCTCCGGTGCCAAATACCAACTTCTTAATCCGTATGTTGGTTAAGCCTTTAGAAGGCATATTAGATGTAAAACAATTGGAAAAAAATGGAACAACATAAGGCACGATATCATTTTTTTCCCGAGCAGCATTTGGCCCAAACAACCTGTTTTTAAAGATTTTTTAAATTTTGATGTCAGTTTCGAACACTTGAACTTTCGGATCTTGTCGGCCAAACCTGTATGAATACAATCGACAAAAAATCGAGCGAATTCTGCTGAAATCGTGTGCTTATCTGTGCGACGATTGGCAATTAGGGTAAATTAATAATTGCCTCTAATATTCAAAAATAAATCATTTTGGAATTCTGCAGTTCTGAGCACAAATTATTCATCCAAAATTTCAACAGTTATAATAAAAATAAATAAATTGAGATTTTAACCGTAGGAAGAGCTTCTTGAAGGTCAAAACGTGTGAGCTTTGTTTTATGTTATCATTTAGAATTCAAATTCAATAATTCTTCAGGGAACTGATATAAATATAAGAAACAAATTTTTGAATTTAAAAAAAAAACACTTTTTTGTACTGATTTCTTTTTGTATAAAATTTTGCGACTTCCAGTTAAATAAAAAATTTATAATTCAAATTTTGTCCAAATTTTTTTTTCTTAGTCAGTCTGAAATTTAAGTTAATATGTCTGAATTTTCTATAAATTTTATTTTGTACTGAAGTTAATTTCCTAAATCAAACTTGATTAAAAATTTGTTTTATGACCATTTTTAATTAAATTAACTTGTTGATTATGAAGCATCTGAGAAAACTAGTAGATATTTTTTTAAGAATATTCAAAAAATCAAGGTATCAAAATAAAGCAGTAGGGGAGGAGCGGGCTATATGCGCCTATTAAGCAGACTGATTTAATGAAATATTGCATCGAATATGTGTACAAAAACTATATACACATGAGCAGACATCTGTTTTCTATACAGTGGAGTAATTTTTATGTTGAAATCTGCTTACATTTTTTAGATATCGATTTTATTATAACTGTTGTCAAAATGCCGAACCTCAAACCGTGCGGGCTGAATGCGCCTATTTATGTTTTAGGCAAAATTTCGGTTTTTTGGCAATATTTTCGTACAATTTCATTGGAAGTGTTAGAAACTGATAACTTTCATACGATAAAGCTGAAGTTTTATAAAAATCTACTTCTGTTATTATTTTACAGAATAAAACAAAAGTTAGGGTTGCCATATTATGGAGGCAGTCCATCCATAAGAAAAACTTTATCAAATCTGTGTTGAGATCTTCAATTCTCTCTTAACACGTTCGTCGCCACGGCACCCATATTCGGGTGACGGGTGTATTTCCTGGGGGGCTCCGTCACATCAAAAAGCGTGTGACGCTCTCATACTTGAGTTTATCGCTCAGCTTCGCCAAACGTTTCAAATATGGGAGTTCTCCCTCTTTGCTTTCTCTCTCTGAAAATTTTTTTGGGCCCGGCTAGTAAAACTACCAAAATGAGCGTGGCGACGAACGTGTTAAAGTGTTAACAAGAGCTTAAATTCGAAGATTTTATGATAAAGATTATGTATTTTTTTCTATTTAACCTGTTATTTTAGGATAGCGGCATTTTACAAACATGATAGGGGCATATAGAAACACCCTGTTATTCCACTTTACAATCAATATGAAATCATCATAAAAGCTTAAATTTGTTTGGCTTCTAAGTTTCATTTGAATAAGAAACAAAAACCACCCAACTTTTTGTTTTGAGCTTCTTCACGTATAATTTTTAAAAGTCAAAATATTACATCAAAAGGTATCAAACCCTTGTATGAATTTTTAATTTTTTTTGAGTTGATTTATTCATAAAATTCTTTCTTGCCTTATGTTCAAAGCGTATTACCCTCAAAATGCATTTATTAGATATGTTGTCTTGTCAGCCATTTCGTCAAACGACCGTAGGATCATTTAACCTGATAAGCCCATTTTAGAAACCTTTCCCCTATTATAAGAAAAAAATTGAAACAACTAAGCAACAAGTTAAATCCAGTTTCTTAAGGATAGGTTTTTATTACGAAAATAAAAAAAATGTCCATAGATTCATCATACATTTATTTCAACAATTTTTGTTGAAAACTTTTTTCTAACGATTAAAATTCATCACATAATCATTTAAATTTTAGATATTTGGAAAACCAAACAATTTTTTTTCTACACGGAGCCCGGGGCGATTACCCATTTTTTCAATGATTTAAATTCCCAAAATCTGAATCTTTCGTAAAACAAAGGTTAAAATTGTATGGTTGTACGGCATTATAAACTTAAAATTGATCATTTTTACTCTAAGGGGCTCAATTTCTAGATTTTTTTACGAAAACTTCAAATAGTTCAATTTCTCGTGAAATATTGACACTGGTTGCAGAAAAAGACGGAACAAATATCCACTCTAAATATACCTTAGCTCGCCCATTCAAACTATCACTTTCAAGAACGTGAAGTGAATCAGCTTCCGTTTTACTTCCCCGTAACAAATGACGAGGTATTGTAGTTTGACATTTTCCATTCCGATGCATGCGGTAAT
This sequence comes from Uranotaenia lowii, assembly GCF_029784155.1. Lineage (NCBI taxonomy): Eukaryota > Metazoa > Arthropoda > Insecta > Diptera > Culicidae > Uranotaenia > Uranotaenia lowii. Next base: position 141,777,087 of record NC_073693.1, read on the forward strand.
CCTTGCCAATGCGTTTGTGTGTCGTCCGTATGACATCACCCACCCTCACTATAACGATTCAGTTACTTAAGTAAAATCCACTCTATAGGTACCTATAATAGTACTAGGTACCAACTATTACAGCAATTTGCATTCCCCGTGTGAAAATATCACACATCGATCACAACGGCGGCGGGATGGGGCCGCCAATATCTCTCTCGCTGATCTTTCCTCAAACAACTTAACAACGCTGAACCCGGCGTCGATTCCCGGGGCTTCAATCGGATCGTAGTTCATTCATCATTCTCCGTTGCTGTTCATTGACACATCGCATCAGTCCCTTGCAAGTTCGTTCAATTATTGCGAAGCTGTTGCATCTTCGGCCTTTTTGAAAAGGCGTACCTCGGTACTTCTGCTGACACACTTTGGGGCGGGCAGGCTTATCTCGATCGATCGATCGTCACCTGGCATATGACACACAAAAATTCGCCACGGCACAATCTGCCCACCCAACGATGGAAGCTGCTTAGCATAAATAAGGCGCTGCAATCCATAAGTACTGTTTATCCATGTCATTTTTCGCTTGTCCCAAAAAAAAAGTGAACAATTGCACCCCTTAAATGTCACTGAGATTCGCGGTGCGTGAATTCCAAAAATGTCCACAAATTCATTGGCTTCATTTTTCACCTTCGGAACACTCCCCTGAATCACGACAAATTATACTGCGTCCATAAGAGTTCGTCTCTCCAGGTTGAATGTCACTTTTACTTTCCGCCGCTTTTGACGGACAGTTCATTTTTCAAGTTCACCACAAATTAGGTAATATTTTGATTAGCTCACCATTTTCTCTGATCGTTGGCTTTCACTAAGCGACCCTCTGGAACATTCACAAATTCAGCACACTTCAGGACAGTCCTTATTCCGATTATTTTTCTATCACTTCAGAACACTCAACACTTAAGAACTTGAGCAAGCGATACTCTCTAAGGAAAAACCCAATCTCTAAACCTCTAAGGAAATTCTGATGAACTGCACTGCACCCGATCGACGATCACCAACAGACTCGCGGCTAGCCGCCCATTGAGCCGATATATTTATATGATTTTGGACCAGCTCCTTATAGAAGCCCAAGCTAGCTAGCAATATCACCCCCTTTTAACCTCCTAACGCGCGAAACCGCCCAGCTTCCTTTCCAGAGATCATCCCCTAGTCGGTGGTGGACGGATCATCTTCAGTCTAGATCCCCATTGAAGAAAACCCTCAAAAAAGAGAAGCAGAGCAGAGAATTTTCGCTCAGCAACCCCCACGATCGGCACAATCTTAGAAAAACAAACCACGTGCTCGATCATTCTCAGAGACACGCCGGCAGACAACTCCTCAGTCATCCATCCACATCCTAGCCTCAAAAGCTCAAACGGAAACTCAGAATCAACGAGCTTTCAAGAGCGAGATCAGCCAATGAGAGAAGTCACCCCTGAAACGTAAACAAACTACCCCCGCTCTCAAGCTCAAGAAAGATAACAAACACAAAACAACCCCCAATGCGAGAGTAACAAAACTTTTGCCGGTCGACCAGCTCTCAACGCTTCTTGATTCAACAGAAGTTCCTCGATCATCAACTCGGTAGGTAGGAAGCCACGCCACTTTCGGATGCTAATCCGATCATCTTCATTAATTTGTGATGAGATTTGGCCGCCGGCAGCCGGCAAGAGAACACGTTCAGCCGATCGACAACAGGCAGACAGGTGCTGCTTTCGTTGGAGTTCCAAACATAAGATGAAGATGGAAGTTCATTGATCATCTTTCATCTTGCTTCTGGAGGATTAGCAACAGTGCAATCGATCAGTTGGGCGCCAATTTTTCCCCGTTCGGATTGATTGGCGGCTACTGACAGCCCCGTCAATTAAGTAGGATTGAATCGCGCTGTGTGTGGGCTTTTTTGTTTGTTATGTGGAGCTTCCTGTTTCCGATGAAGAAAGGTTTTCGGTCTCGACGTTCTGGAAAAAATGAAAACAGCACAAGTAATATTTTTTTATTGAAATTTTAATGTAATGAGAGTTCGGGATCAAATGTAGCGTGATAGAAAAAATCTTAAACTTAAACACAATCAGAAAATATCAAATCCAAGAGTGGCTCAAGTTGTTATGAGGATTAAATTTCTATCACTCTTATGCTCCCCGAGCAGACATTGATGCCCGAATCGATAGCAAACAATAACCAAAATGAGCTATCGATGCCAAAATGACAGTGTCCGGCACAAAAACGCTAATCCGCTAATCGCTAATTAGTCTGCTAACTTTCGGTTAGAGAATATATTTTCTCGCTAAATATTTCTTCAGCTAGCGGATAAGAAAGTTCCGCTAATTTTTAGTTCCGCTAACTGAAAAACGCTACATCTTTAAAGTGTTAATTAGGCCATAGACTTATAGATCATAAATTCAGCCTCATTCAAATTTAAAATTTTGAATCCAATCAGGTATTCAAATTATCGTTAAAGATTGATTTCGAAAGCTATTCGATCTCGATTTTGACTGCAATCATACACAGCAATTTTTTTTTGCTGAAAACCAGCAAAATTTTGCTGGTTTTTGTCCCGCTGACTTTCCAGCAAAATTTCCAGCAATTTGAATCGCTGGAAAAATCAGCAAACATTAATGCTGGATTCCAGCAATTCAAATTGCTGGAAATCAGCAATCCAGATTGCTGGAAACCAGCTATTTTTTTAAAAACATTCAGCTGTATTTGGAATCAAATTTATATTTCAATTCGAATATTGAATACTGGCTGTGCCTATGATGAGCAATAAATAAGAATTATTTCCTGTTGGTATTTATTTCCAAAACTATATATTTTTTTATAACAGCACCTGCTCTGCTCTGGGGCGGCAGCTTTGTGCCAAAGTGTTGACCACCTGAAATAGAGTTTGGATTAGTATCTTTCATGAAATATCTACCTATCCAATAAAAACTCACCCTTGACTTGATGTCTGAAAACCATGGTTGCTTGCTACAATATAGAGGAAAATAAGAATAATTGATTAATCTATTCAAAGTTTGTGACATAAATTCTCACCATTTCAGCGTACGAAAACAAACAAACTCCAATTTGACAACTCGATTGCTGATTTTCCAGCAAACTAGATCAATTGCTGGAAAGTCCAGCAATTTGAAACCCGATTGCTGGGTTTTCAGCAAAAATGACAAAAACACAACCGAATGCTGAAAAATCCAGCAATCAGAAAACCGATTGCTGGTTTCCAGCAAAAAATTGGATTGCTGATCGTTTCCAGCAATTTTTTTGCTGGAAATCGAGGCAAAAATTTACTGTGTAGGAATAAGCCTTCTTTGAATATAAAAGAGATGAAAAAGTTGTGAAAAATTGAAATTTCCAGAACAAAACAAGTCAATGAATCAATCAATGTTTTGAGTTGTATTACTGTCAAAAAAGATGAAAAATTATTTCGGACAAAACAAAACTTAAAGAGAATCTTTGCATAAACTGATGTAAAAAAAAAGATAATCGGGTGAATATTCTGAAAAATGTGATTCAAAAGCTTTTTCTTTTATTTTCCACCAAATACGCTAACTTATATTAAAATAAACTGACGCAACTGATATGGCCAGAAATATTACAAAACAAGTTCGAAAACTGCTCCTATTGATATTCTTTAACAATTTTTCAAGTCAATATTATAATTAAAGATGGCCGCAAAATTTGTGTTTTGCTAATCTATTTCAAAACTTTGTACTATCGATTAGCGATTAGCGCTTACCTATAGATCGATAAATTTTACGCAACATTTAGCGGTTTTGATTAGCGATCGCTAACTTTAACCGAGTTAGCGATCTAATTAGCGCCGCTAACTTTTCAGTTAGCGATGCCGAACACTGCAAAATGATATTATTATTTAGTATCGTACAAAATTAAGTTTTATTACAGCATCAATATTATGAAAGCCGATGGCAAAACAAGACCAAAGTATAGCATTGATAGGTGAATGATGCCACTATAAGGTGTTGAATTATGTACGACAGCATAATAAAGCATCTTTAAGTTTTCATTTGTTTCCATAAAGTAAAAAAGTGAGATCAAAATGAAAACAAATTCATTTTCAATTTAAATTTCATCCAATGAAAAATTTGCTTTCACAAGGAATTCAAATTTTAATTGAATAAAACATTGTTAAGGAATAAATCATCCTAAATGATTAAAATCTTGTAAAAAACAAAAAAAAAAAGAATAAAAAAATGTTGAAATGAATAACCAGGGCTAGAAGCGACCATGAGGCAAAAAAGTAGGGCAAAATAGTAACTTTTAAGTAAAACTAGGGTAAAAATAGTGGCTAGATCGAGTCGAAAAGTTACTTAATAGTGGTATCAAATATTCCTATAGAACAGTTCCAAGACAATTTTGCTTGTTGAAAATAAGTTTTTTAAAAGGCTCTTGGCCTCACTAATAGAAAGGCATATGTTGGCCAGAATCCTAAAGTTTTGAAACACCATTGGGGGAGTACTAGAAGATCGTACCCGAAGGACAACGACAACTGAGCCCGATGGAAACTTGGAGTTTATCCATTTTCTTCGAAAAAAAAAACTTAAAAATGTTCCAAGTTCACCCTACAAAATCAAATTTTCTTCAAAGCTAGTAACACAGTTGAAGAAGACTCATGTTAAGTTAAATTCTACAAATGTACTGAAATAAGAAACTAGCACATCTTTGACGAAAGGTTGAAAGAATAGACTCTAGGTCAGGGATGAGCAACCCGCGGCCCGCGGACCACATGCGGCCCTCGAGATATGTTTGTGCGGCCCGCGAAGCTTACCTCAAATTAAACTTATTCTACGATTTTTTTCTGCAATCGATTGTTAATGATCCTAAAGTAGGAATCCCTTCTTAATAAAAAAAAAATATTAATAACTTGTAATTCGCGTCATTTATTTGCAGTTGCATTTGTCCCATCATAACCATCCAGGTTGTTGACTTTTTTGTAGGATTTAAGACTTTTATTGGGTTCTTTTAAAGCCATAGACGCAATATTATTTATTTGAAAACCGTAATAAAAGAGTTAGTTTAGTCATTATTTTTCGTTTTAAGCAAAGTTAAAATTTTATGATGAAGTGATATATTTTTGTTCTTGATTAATGATGGAAATCACGAAAATTTGTGATGAACGATTATAGATTTCTTATAGACATGACTCAGAAATTCTGATTTATTGAATATATCAATATCTGCAATTCTGTGATTCAACGCAAAAAGTTTGTAACGATTACACAGGCGAACTGCGTTTTTTTGGTGCCTTTGTTTCAATAACTGGTTTTGTCAGATTTTTTCGTCCTGAATTCAAACCATTTCTCAGATTTCGTATATCACTTCTAGTTTCGGTGATATGGCATGTGAAAATTTTTAAATTTATCAATTTTGGGTAAAATCGATCTTTCGTAACTGATAAACCAATATAATCCTGCATAGTAACCAAAAGCTGATTTTCAATAAATTCTCTACCCTTCATTTAATCAAGGACTCAGATATTGCCAAGATATTGTAGTAATAGAGATTCCACGCTTTCAAAATATTGAATTCTACAATTTACAGAAATTCCAAAAATAAGATAACTACTTCTTCTGGAATCAATAAAGAAAGTTATTGAATATTTAATATTGAAAATTTAAATTTAATCAGCAACTTTGTTGAAGACTACAAAATGATTTATCTTATGGTTTTTAAAATATCAAAGATTCAATTAAGTTCAATTTTTATTCAAAATTGGTGCTCGTAGCTTCAGGAAAGTTGATCACTGAGTCAAAAAGTATTTGTATTTACAATTTTGTCACAAAAAGTACACAAATTGAATAATTAATTTTTTACCAATTTTTTAAAGTTATCTCGAAAACTAGAGCTGACAAAAAAAAACTAATGTAATATTTGGATTCAGCGCCCCTGAATAAGCCAAATCAGTTCTGAGATTCCTGGCACCTCGAAAAAATGTGAATTTTGTTGCCTTGTGTTGTGTGATTTTTAAAAAATTCATACGCAAATCATGCAAAAAATTTATTAAGTGGAGATTTTTTTATCTTTAAAATTGTCAATCCACATTACCTAAGTCATAAGATTTCCATGATTCAGCCTTCAAAAGCCTATCCCAAAGGTATTTTAATTAAATTTAAATGTTATTAAATCTGTAAATATTTTCTGAATCAAAAATGTAAACTGTAACATAGAAAAATCTGTTTAAAAATCTGTGATATTATGATTTTTTATTAAATTTTGAAACCTTGCCAACATCTTAGTGCAATGATTTCATACGGAACTACTTATTTAAACACCCGTTTTAAGAAAAAAAAAAAAAGAAGCTTCACGTCAAATGAATTGTAAATTTTTTTTTTCGAAATAGGCACAGAAAAAATTCGTTATAGTTAAGCTCCTTGAAAATTTTAAGTAAAAGTGATCACGAAAAATACCATCACATCGATTCGAAAAAAAAGGTTTTTTTAGAAAAAGGTATAAATCTTTTTACGAACTATAGAAAGACTTACCAAATTTTTCAATTTTAATAAACAAAAGGGACGCAAATGATGTTCCCTTTTTGCAAAAAATAGAATATTCACTTAACATTTAAAATCACATTAAAACATTGAAAATTAAAATTATCGAAAGATAAACCTTAATGTTTATGCAAGTACATGAATTCGTTATTCGTTTTATTTATCGTTTTCCAAAAATTGTCATTATAAAAAAAATACGTAAATCTATGCAAACTATTATTACCTACTTAAATTTTATTCTAATGCGGCCCGCCGAAAGAATTTAAAAAAAAAAGTGGCCCGTTGCTTAAAACGGTTGCTCACCCCTGCTCTAGGTTAAGTTTGGATCAATATTGAAAAAAATTGACAGATAAATAGAGAAATTCATGACGCAACAATTGGAAGATCCTCATAGAAAAGTGACAACACATTGATTCAAGATTGAGAATAGCTCACATCACATTGAAAAGCGCAGAAGTTTCACAATAATATTCTACGTAGAAGTTAATTCACAACTAACTTGAAGAATATTTGCTAATAATAATGAGACATCAAGCAAAATTAAATTTTTTTATGAAGTTTGACAAAAGCGTCTAAATTTTTTATGGACACATTTCAGAAGTTCCTCAGAACACTACAGAAAATTCATAAGCTAATCTGCACTAAGTTGGAGAGATAACTGAAACAGGTTTTGAAATCATTAATTCATACCAATCTATCTTTTAAAGAATAATGTCTGAAAATATGCAAACTTTGATAAAATAATTGATTTTTCGATTCGATTGAGTCACTTTCACAAGTTTATGTTCCATTCAATTCAACCAAAAACATTAATAGCACGGTAAATGTTAGCTGCCATGCCATTTTCAAATGTTCTAATACTTTTTGCTATTTTTAGATTCAGCACTCGTTTTCATCATGATATAGTATATGACATGACATATACATATTTTAGGGAGCTTAAAGCACTCAAATGTGGTGAGTATTAGTTTTCATAATGCTTTAAGCTTTGCGAAGTTCGCAGCAACGACGTCGCGCAAATATGCTACGTATTTAGCGGTTATTAACACTAGTTTTACGGAAGAACATATCTATATATTTATGTTTAAATTCAATTTTTCCAACCAGAAAATGTTCAAGTTTGAGTCATATATCAAGGCAAAACAGTCATCTTCCTTACTGGGTCAGAGTCATTTATCAAATTGCGATCGTGTGAATTTTCCACCATCGAAAGGAAAAAAGGAACATGTCAAATTGACGCTAATCTAGTGTTAAATCTGATAAATACTTATTGCGTGTATTGGCACGAGTGACATGACAAAAATGATTGAAAATTAGCCCAGTTGTAAAGTTATCATTGAAAAAATTTGACTTTAGTGAACAGATTTCAAAATAAATAACATCTGGGTGACCAGTCTGAAAAAAGTGACTAAGTTACTAAAAAATGACCAACTTCTAGCCCTGAATAACTCATCGCAGGTTATGTAGTGGAATTGAGTTACCTTGAATCATTGCCATTCACGCAGAAAAAGCGATAAATATTTTAGTTAAATTGTGCGTCTACTAGAACATACGTTAATATACATTTTTTTCCTTTTTATATAGGCATTTAACCCATTAAGGTCATTCTTCCTCAATCTATGTATAGTAGACTGGCCCATAACCAAAAAAATCCTTATATTCCACGCGGCACCCCTTAGAATGGTGCCTTTAGGGGAAAAAATGACTTTCTGAAAGTTTCAGGTCATTTGACCGAAGCACGAGCTGGCGCAAAGGACTTGAAATTTGTATGAAGATTTTTGGCAAAATGTATGAAAAATCGACATACCTTCACTCTTTGTATTCTAAAATGTGTTTCCAGTATGCTAGAAAGCTCAGAATTTCAGGAATTGTAGTTCAAACAATGACAAACAAGTTTGTAGAAGATTGTTACGCGATACAAACTAACTGAGATAAGTTATCCCCAATTGAATGTGTGATTTTTTCGCATTTCTTCGATATATCGTGAACGGTGTATGGGCTAATAATCGCACTCACTTGATAGCATCGTCACACAATGCAGCAGTTCATAGTTTTTCAAACCTTTCTTCTAACTTTTTGCAAAGATATTTGTTATCAAATGAGCTACAACTTTGTCGAGGATACAAACTTTCTATCTGTTATTCCCACTGTGTGACAATGCGATCAAGTTAGTACTAATAATCCACCTATACACCGTTCACGATATATCGATGAAATGCGAAAAAGATCACACATTCAATTGCGGGTAACTCATCACAGTCAACTCGTATCGCGTCACAATCTTTTACAAACTTGTTTGTCATTGTTTGAACTACAATTCCTGAAATTCTGAGCTTTCTAGCATACTGGAAACACATTTTAGAATACAAAGAGTGAAGGTATGTCGATTTTTCATACATTGTGCCGAAAATCTTCATACAATTTTCAAGTTCTTTGCGCCAGCTCGTGCTTCAGCCAAATGACTTGAAACTTTCAGAAAGTCATTTTTTCACCTAAAAGCACCACTCTAGGGGGTGCCGCGTTGAAAAAAATGTTGTAAAAATCATCCCATACAAATTTGGGCCAGTCTAATGTATAGTATACATATGACTGTTTGGTTCTGACCCGAAAATACGATCAAGCCAACCATCAGATTATGCGATGCCACAAAAATGGCTACTTAATATCCACTAGGATGGCTTCCATTGTTATTTCTGTTTCTAAATAAAATGCTTTTTTTTTAATAAAACGCATATATTGCAACCGATTTTCTTAGTCTCATGACCAAGACTTGCTGAGGGTCGTAAAATGCCATGACCATGAAACAAAAAAAAAATTGTTAAAAGTCCGACCGATAGAATCATAACGCCCGCTGCTGCTCATTGCCCATAGGTATCTAAAAAGGAATTAGATTATGTTACAAACAAAAAAACAACTTTATGGAGAGATTAATCACCGTAATGTATGTTTGTTACTTAATTTATCGGCATTATCAATGAAAAGTGATGTCCTTTTTAGTAGGGACATCTTAAGGTTATGAAATTTTATAGATGTATAGAAAATTGAAAGAAATGAAAGATGGTGAAAATGAGAGGGTAGAATTTAAAAAACGAACACACACATATAGTAACTCAGTGAAACTTCATGCTTCTTCGAAGAGATCTAGCTTACTTAACTCTATGGCGATAATTTTTCAAGGGTATTATGGCTGGCATCTTACTAATGCTGAAACCACCAGCCCACAGACAGAGTACTGTATATACCGTGACCGAGATTCGATCTTACGATCTTTGGCTTAGAAGATCTGAATGCTATCCTCTAGGCCACGGCCGGCGGCAAACTTGCAGTGCGAACAAAAAGAGGATATGTGATCGCTCAGATTAGCTCCCTTTAACTCAGAAACACATCTATCGATGTGTAGCCCTCTCAGTTTGTTATCAGATGCAACTCTATCTGTATCTACCTCTTCATAGTAGTGAGCCCGTGCTGAACAAAAATTTAATATGTGATGATAATGCTTCTAATTAAATTCTACCCGTTCACTTTCACAATCTTTCATTACTTTAAACTTTTCATCCATCTATAAAATTTTATAATCTTTAGATGTTCAACTAAAAAGAACATCACGAAAAAAACTCTTTTAAAAAAAATTGGCATTACCTTTTCACTATTAGGTGACGGTCAACTTTTCCAGAAAAATCTTCTTCACCTCTTTGCATTTTACTAATTTTTTAATGCACCAACTCCTGAAACCAACTCCTCGTTCCCGAGTAGCGTGTTCTCCTCGTATGCCGGAGTAAAGCAATACTTGCCCGGGCAGTGTCTTGTGTTTTCCAGTGTTAGGCCAACGGATTTCGCTCAGTCCCAATATCTCTAGCTTGAGGCGGTTAGCTTCTCTAGCAAGTTGAGCCAGCTTACCTGGCTGGGCAAGGGTCAAAACATTCCAAGTTCCAGTTCTAGTCCGTGTTTTCATGCTAAAAGTCGTTTCCAAAGTTTCAATTTGGTTATTTCTTCTCTCAGTTTCTGTAACAATTCAACAGATCGGGACTTTGAGCGCATCATGGGGCGCCATGGTCTAGGGCGGATGAGCGAAAACGGAGAGCTGCTTGTAGAGTTTTGTGGCAACATCAACATGGTGATCGGTGGATCGCTATTTCCCCATCGACCAGCACATAAGGTCACTTGGGTATCCCGAGATGGCCGAACAGAAAATAAAATTGACCACATCTGCATTAGACTGGCCCATAACAAAAAAATCCTTATATTCCACGTGGCACCCCCTGGGTTGGTGCATTAAGGTGAAAAAATGACTTTCTGAAAGTTTCAGATCATTTGGAAGAAGCACGAGCTGGCGCAAAGGACTTGAAATTTGTATGGAGATTTTCGGCAAAATGTATGAAAAATCGACATACTTTCACTCTTTGTGTTCTAAAATATGTTTCCAGTATGCTTGAAAACTCAGAATTTCAGGAATTGTAGTTCAAACAATGACAAACAAGTTTTTAGAAGATTGTGACGCAATACGAGTTGACTGTGATGAGTTATACGCAATTGAATGTGTGATTTTTTTCTCATTTTATCGATGTATCGTGAACGGTGCATAGGTGGTTTAATAGTACTAACTTGATCGCATTGTCACACAATGAGAATTACAGATAGAAAGTTTGTGTCTTCGGCAAAGTTGTAGCTTATTTTATAACAAAAAAACTTTGCAAAATATTCAAGAAAGGTTTGAAAAACTATAAATTGCTGCATTGTGCGACGACGCGATCAAGTTAGTGCGATTATTAGCCCATACACCGTTCACGATATATCAATGAAATGCGAAAAAAATCACACATTCAGTTGCGGATAACTCATCACAGTCAACTCGTATCGCGTCACAATCTTCTACAAACTTGTTTGTCATTGTTTGAATTACAATTCCTGAAATTCTGAGCTTTCAAGCATACTGGAAAAATAGTTTAGAACACAACGAGCGAAAGTATGTCGATTTTTCATACATTTTGCCGAAAATCTCCATACAAATTTCAAGTCCTTTGCGCCAGCTCGTGCTTCTTCCAAATGACCTGAAACTTTCAGAAAGTCATTTTTTCACCTAAATGCACCAACCCAGGAGGTGCCGCGTTGAAAAAATCATGCCATACAAATTTGGGCCAGTCTAATCTGCATCAGCCGAAAATGGAGATGGAGCCTTCTTGATGTCCACAACAAACGAAGCGCAGACATTGCATCTGATCATCACCTCGTCCTTGGTGAGATACGACTGAGAGTCGCGCGTGTCCAGCCGCGAGAGGAGGAAGTCGGATGTCAATACGACGTCCGCCGTTTGGAGAATCCAGAGGTCAAAAAGTCATACGTTGAACAGCTTGAATCTCGAGCCTCTGAACTGCCGACAGACGGAACAGTGGTGTAAAATCAAGAATGCCTTTATCACGACGAGCCATGGTACTCTCGGTAAAGTTTGTGGGAGACGAAGTGAATGGATGTCGGATGAAACCTGGAGGATGGTCAATGATCGGAGAAAGGCGAAAGTCGGAATTGAGCAGGCATGTACCGGGTCAGTCAAAGCAGCCGCCAGCTTACGATATGCGGAACTAGAAATGACAGTTAATCGAGCCTGTAGACGAGACAAGAGAGCCTGGACAAACTCCTTAGCCGAAGAGGGGGAAAGAGCCGCCGCCAATGGAGATATCCGATTATTATATGATATTTCTCGCTGCCTCAGTGGTGCAAGGACTAATGTAAGAATGCCGCTGAAAGACCGAGCAGGTCAGCTGCTGACAGATCGAACAGATCAGCTCAAGCGTTGGACTGAGCATTTTGAACAACTTTTCCGAGTCACAAATAACGATGGCCAACAGAACCGGCAGCTCGAGGCGCCAACAGTAAGTCGCATAAATGGCGTCAACTCGGAAGCGACCTCGCTGGCTGAAATAGAAGCGGCAATCAAGAACATGAAATCCAACAAAGCGCCTGGAATAGATTGCATTTCTGCTGAAATGCTCAAAGCCGACCCTGCCTTGTCAGCACAAATGTTGAACCGTCTTTTCGCTGACATTTGGAATACTGCAACATTCCCGGCCGACTGGATGCAGGGTGTCCTTGTAAAGGTCCCGAAGAAAGGAGACCTGACCGAGTGCAACCCTCAAAGTACTCTACAAAGTGATCTTGAACAGGATCCAGAAGAAAATCGACGTTAAAAGGTGAAACGGTCAAAATTTGCATTCAAAAAACCCGAACACCTCTAACCTCTCTCTCCGAGATGCCGCAAATAAGCTGGGTGTATCGTCTACAACCGTGCATCGAGCCAAAAAACGAGCCGGACTATCGACTTACAAGAAGGTAGTGACTCCAAATCGCGATGATAAACAAAATACGACGGCCAAAGCACGATCCCGGAGGCTGTACACGACGATGCTGACGAAGTTTGACTGCGTGGAAATGGACGAAGAAGCCTACGTCAAAGTCGACTACAAGCAGCTTCCGGACAGGAGTTTTATACGGCAAAAGGAAGGGGAAAGGTAGCAGATATTTTCAAGCACATGAAATTGTCAAAGTTCGCGAAGAATTATCTGGTTTGGCAAGTCATCTGTACCTGTGGCTTGAAAAGCAGCATTTTCATTGTCATCCAAAAAATTTACGTGAAAGAGTGTTTGAATAAACGTCTGCTGACTTTCCTTAAGAAACACGGTTGTTCCGTACTGTTTTGGCTGGATTTGGCATCTTGCCATTATGGTAAAAAGGCCATGGAGTGGTACGCCGCCAACAACGTGCAGGTGGTTCCCAAGGACAAGAACCCTCCCAACACGCCAGAGCTCCGCCCAATTGAGAAATACTGGGCTATTGTCAAGCGGAACCTAAAGAAGATAAAAAAAAACTGCTAAGGACAAGCAGCAGTTCAAGGCAAACTGGCTTTCTGCGGCGAAGAAGGTGGACAAGGTGGCTGGACAAAATCTGATGGCAGGGGTAAAGCGTAAGGCCCGGCAATTCGGATTTGGAAAAGCGGAAGCCTAACTGAATATTTTTCCTGAATTTTATACTAATTAAACTTGAAAAAGAAATTTAATTTGATTTTTTAAATAAACACCGAAAATGTCATGCCAATTTTCCTAAAATGTTTAGAATCAAACCAAAATTTCAGGATAGTTTTAAATATACATTTACTTCAAAAATCTAAAGAAAAATTAGTCCATGGAGCCTTCAGTGCAAAATTGAACGTATTTTCGGTCGATGTCCTCCATCAAAGTCTTAACAGTGTCATCCGGTACCAGTTTTTCAGTTTTTTCCATTTTCTTAACATGTTATTCTCGTCTTTGAATGTCTTCTTGCTCTTCCAAAGTTCCCGCTATATTATTGCCCAGTACTGCTCCTCCGGGCACAGTTCGAACGGTTTGACAGATTCATGTCCTTTGTAACAAAATGGACAGAATTGGTCTCATACCACTCCACGACAATTTTAGAATAGTGGCATGATGCCAAATCTGGCCAAAATAGCAGAGCTGCTTCGTGCTGCTGCAAGAAGGGAAAAAGGTGCTTCTCGAGGCACTCAGATTTGTAGATCTCGCCATTTACTGTGCCCTTTGTCACGAAAGGCTCACTCCTCATTCCGCAAGACAAATGGCCTGCCAAACGAGATATTTGGAGACGAACTTCGACATTTTCTTCTTCTTAAATATGTTGTCCACTTCGAAGTTGCTCTTGCAGATGAAAAACTCCAACCCCGGAATTGGCTTCTATATATGTTTCGTCGTCCATCACACAGCAGCCATATTTTGTCAGAATCTTCTCATAGAGCTTCTGTGCCTAAGTTTTAGCCGTCGATTGTTCTCGCTCATCGTGGTTTGAGAGTTGTACCTTGTATGTATGTAGTCCAGCTCTCTTCTTTGCAAATCACGGCTTGAGACATTGGGATGTGCTTTAATCATTCGCTTCACCTTTCCCTCCGTCTTTTTGTTCTTCGGTCCCGGTTTTCTTCCAGCTTCTTTGCCGTGGTCCAACGTCAATCGCTCCTGGAACCGCTTCAACACTCTGGAGATGGTTGATTGGTGAATGTTCAATATGTTTCCCAACTGCCGGTGCGATAGGTCAGAAAATTCCAGGTGTTTGGAAAGAATTTGTTTTCTCGACTTGCGTTGGTTCACTTCCATTTTCGTTGAATCGAAAAACACGACTTCGAGTTTGACAACATCCCAGTCAGGAAAAATCGCCCGAAATCGGCCCGATTTTTGTCCGTACATCTGCTCGATCGGTCCGAAATCGTATAAGAAATCGGGCCGACTTTAGTAGAAAATCGCGCGAAAATGAAACACTTTTTCGGACGACGATAAGTTTTCTCAACCAGTTCGAGCAGATCAAATGTCAAAACAAGCGAACCGTTTTCCAACCGAATCTGAACGGTTTACGAACCGTTTTTGGGCCGATTACCATTGTCCCTCCGAAATAAATGACTGAGTTCGGACCGAAACCAACTGGTTTTCGAACCGTTTCTGGGCCGATTGCCATAGCGTCCATCCGATAAAAAGGACCGATTTCGGGCCGAAACCGAACGATTTTTCGAACCGTTTCTGGGCCGATTGCCATAGTATCCATCCGAAAAAAAGGACCGATTTCGGACCGAAACCGAACGATTTTTCGAACCGATTCTGGGTCGATTGCCATAGCATCCATCCGAAAAAAGGACCGATTTCGGACCGAATCCGAACGATTTTAGGAACTATTTCTGGGCCGATTGCAATAGCGTCCATGCGAAAAAGGACCGATTTCAGACCGAAACCGAACGGTTTTTCAAACCGTTTCTTGACCGATTACCATGGTTGCCATTCATTCAGGTTTTTCGGTTTTTAACAAAAAACTACAAATTATTTTTTCATTTGTTTTTCTTTAATTTTTCAGGCTTCGAATAATAGCTTATATTAAATAATAGCCTAATAAATTTGATTTATTGAGATCGTCTTTACATAGCAAAAATTAAACCGTTGGATTTTACTTGAAACTTACAAAATTACACCATGAGGAATGAAATGAATTCATATTACAAATTGTAATTTTTTTTTAAGATTTAACGCTTCATCATAAAATAACTAGTTTTGAAAACAATAATTAATTTACTGTTTCATTGTTATGTAGTATTTGTTTATTTTTTTTATAATTCTATCAAACATATTGTTTTTTTTTCTGGTCAAAAAAGCTTTCTAAATATTGTACTATTATTTCTGTTCATTATTATGCAATTGACTATTTTTCAAATACACAATTTTACAATACAAATTTGAATTTTAGCTTTTAAACTATTCTTCACTTCTTAGTTAAAACAACCGGTATGACATTGACTTATGATCTGCCTTATCCAAGAGAGACATCCTTGATGATAATCAATTATCATTTCGATCCATTCCAATTACACTATCATTTTCGCTAACAGCCATTCTGTGTCCGCTGCAAATTTCCTTAATACATAGACCAGTTCACCATCCACCAGTTCAGCAGATAGAGAAATATTCAAAGTTATTGCTATTGACTCTTATGCATAAAAGCGTTCCAGCGAGAACGTTTTTCCATTTAAACGACTCTCCAGGTAAAATATGCGTTCTGTCCTAGTTCCGAAATTTTATAAGTCAACCTACATAAATAGGAAAACAAAAATTCTAAAAACAATAAATACCAAATTAATCAAATCTTACCTGTGGCAGTGGGCTCCAAACAGGTCAACCGTCAAACACAGCATAATCTTTCGGGTTTGCTAAAGATTTTGATTCGCTTCCAACGGACATTATGACGATTTTTCTCAATCATATAGTCCTGCACGACAGTCTCATGGGGATTATCAGCAGCAGTTCCAGACCTTCTGTCGAAAGCCACCTGTTGAAGAAGCATTCGACTGCTTCCGATGACTGACGAGCAACAGCGTAGAGAATTATTTTGGCAGAGATTCCAGAATCGAAACTCAATTGCTTATAACGAAGAAAATTTCCACTTGCACAACTTTTCCCGGTAATGTTTAGCAGCCTAAAACACCTATTTAATAGTTTTAACTAAGTTCCATTTCGAGAAAACTGATTCGTTTTCATCCATCTGAAATCGCATTGAAACGAATGAAGATATCATAAAACACCTTAAATTTTGCTGTGAAACTCACCATCACGGGTTTTGAAAGTCGTCGAGCTCCGGCCAAGGTAATAAAGCGTAGGGACTTTTCAGTCTTTTTTAGATTTTAAGTATCTTTTCACTGTTTTCGAAGAGGTAATTTAAATAAAACAATAATTATTGAGGAGCTCAATTCTGGTTTTTGTTTTCTCCGCAAGTGTTTGTTTTGGTTTTCAAATTCTAGCCTTATATTTGAAAACGACGTAACTAAGAATTATCCTATGAGTTGAAGCAAAAGTTTTCTTTAAAACATGTTTAAATATTTATTGCAATTTAATTGCAATTTAACAACACGATACGATTGAAACTGCATGATTTAAAAACATTCGTCTAATTGAAAGTTATCTTACCTTTCTGAAGTGAGCTTTTGGAGCTTTTTATTTTAGGTAAAGATACTAGAGTAAACAAAGAGGCGCCATCTGATCCTTTTTTGAGGTAGTAATTAACGTAGTTAACGTAGTAAACTAGGAAGAATTCTTAAAATAGCATCCAAAATAATTACGAAGGTACAGAATGATGCGTCAGTGGAATTATTTTTAACCACAACATCGTTGCTGGTCCGTGGCTCCAGGGTTAAAACATCATTGATGGATTTCACATAAATATGTAAATATCCTTTTTTTTGCTCACAAATGAAAATGTCTGCACCTAGGTATACCGCTTTGTCTAAAATCGTTGAAAATCGATACATATTGAATTTAAACTATTCGTGCTGTTGTTTTTCACTAAACTGAGCTCCAACTTTGAATTTAGGTACATCTAGTCTATAAAATTATTAGTATTAGCTTTGTCGTATGAATCTCGGTCGACGACCCGTCATAATAAAGTGAGAAACCTTGAAAATCGTGTATACTTTGCTTTTCGCTTAAAATCACGTGTTTTTCGACGCATAACGCCGTTTGATTTTCAATTACCCGGGCAAGTTTTACATCGTTTATGGAATTGGGTGTCGTGTGAATATAACTTTTTTTTGCTGTGTAGTTAGATAACCTTACAGAATTTGACTTAGAACTAAGGACAATTTTAATAGACATAATTATGTATAGTAATTTTTTAACTGTATTCTACCTAGCTAAAGCGATTATTGAATTTCGTGAATACTGAATTACATTTATGATAAATGATTTATCAATGAAAATAATTAAATAGCCATCGTTATTTAAAAGTTTAACTTTAAACATGCAAAAATGGTAAACGCGAATATGGAAGAATAATAAGCAGTTTTGATATAATACTTCACGACATTCAACTTTCAAAACCTTAATCTAGTTACATATTTTCAGCTTATGTACCTGATTATGTATTCTTGATTTGAAATTTCATAGAATCAATTTACTTCAAATCATTCTAGAACTACTCTTAGAAGTTGGAAATTCAAAAGTTTCCTTTGAGCTGCAGAATTATTTAAAACAATAGTTTCCGTAGTTTCGTGAAATCATGATATTTCAATAGCGTATTTTGTTCTTATAAATCAATTAAATATATATATCAATTTTTTTTGGTTCTCCATCTAAAACGAATACGTCTTCGTATAGCCTGTTTAGTGTTTACTCAATACCTGCCTAGTATACACAAAGGCGCTATTGATTTGAGATAAAACTGACGGCGTTAAAAATGTGTCTACTTTTGGGATGAATCTAAGAGGTTTGTAATCCCGATCCTAATCTTACAGTTACGAAATAGTGCTATTTATGGATAGAGAGTTACAAGTGGAATCAAATGTAAGTTTTAAGAAAAAAATGTTCTCTACGTCCTAAATATTTTCAGTTTTTTTTAATCAAAAATTAGTTTATCAAATCGAAATTTGCACTAATAATGTAAAAAGCAGAATAGTTTGGCACTCAGCATTGACAATTGAGGCACTTGCACCCATCTGTCCTTGGCGCCTCGATTTCTGTGGTTGTTATCAATCAATTTCTTTTCTTTCAAATATACCTAATACTACTAAATCTAGTGCTTTTTTGGTTTAAAGGTACCAACTTTCAGCTAACTGTGAGTGTCTCCGAAATATTATTCTTGTATGCCGAAAGAAAATACAAACATTTCAACTTTACCTTAGAAACCCTTACCACCGACTTCCCCGGGCTTTTCTCGCATTTTCTTCAAAACCCGGAACGGATGACTTTTATCATCGAGGCTTTTGGATGTGAATAATTGGACGCGCTTGTCACACCCGGTTACGAAGCGTGCTTGGATCGCGAGCATCTCCAGAGCAGACTTTATTTGGCAGTAGTCCATCACGAAGGCCGGGATCAGGTGTTTCTAAAAACAAAAATTTTAATTAGAATTTTCTCATCAGTTTTTTTAAATTGAATCCCGACTCACCTTGAATTTCTGATCCTTATTGTGGAAGACGATACACAAACGTCCGTGATTATTCCAAATAACGGTCGGTTCCAATCAGTCGACATTTGGTTTCTTCGTCGCATTTTTAATTCCGGGGGTTGATTGCAAAGGGTAACAAGTAACAACACCAATCGGTGCAGGCTTTGGAGAAACATTGTAAATTGTTAGTTCTTCAATCTCTGCTACAATTTTCCCATCATACTACCCACCCAGGCCGTTATGGAAAACATTTGGAAGGTTATTGACCACCTGGGGGTGAACGGTATCAAAAGAGTCCGGATCCTAGTCAACGCAGAAATATGTGGCAAACTATCATATCCGAAGGGATGATTCCCGATCTTCAGACTATCCTGAAAAACGTGAACTTGAAAATTATGAAAAGCATCGCAGAATTCATCGAGTCGGCCAAGATTGATATTTAATGTTTGAATGTTTTTTTTTTAAGTTCTCACTAAGCTTGGTCAAACAATGGCAACAAGAGACCAGATAGATTAATTAATAAAAAAAAAAAAAAAAAAGAGTCCGGATCCTAATGGGTAACATCGTAGCATCGACACCGCGGTATTCGTTTATTTCAATCGCGTGGAAACTGAAAATTGCAGCGGAAGATCCCGATCGCGAACCGAATTTACATATTTGGTTTGCAAACACAAATACGAAAAACGTAAACATTTGCGCGAGCAAAACAAGATGTCATCTTGTGTCAATTTTACATACTAACATCTATAACTCTAAATTGTGTTTTATGCATACAATTTTACATCGTTCGAGGCATAATTTTGAGTTCCATGTTCCATTTTTACTTTTTTGACCTTATCTGTTTGTTGTTTCGATTCAATGTGATGTAAAATTAGATTGAATCTGGATTAGATCAAAATATAATTAGGTGCTGAAGCGTTTCTGGCACGTTTAATTTTAGAAAATTGTTGGTGTGTACATTTTAGAAATTTGGATCTAGATTGGATCCAAAAGAATTAAAATTTAAATCTTGAAAAATATCAGTTTAATAAGCAAATAGTAAATAATTGTGACAACGGTACTCACCTTGCTTTCCACTTTGAAAAGAACACACCGAAAACTGATTAAAAGTAATCCAAATGAAGCCACCACCTCTGAGCGTGTCCGGGATCCGGATACGATATCCGGGATGACATTCCACCAGAGCCCGTACCGTGTGGACATTTCCTTGGAAGCTTTGTTTGCATGGGTCGATGTTTTCTGTTTGCTAGAAAATGATGTAAATAAAACTTGATTATTTAGGATTCAATAAAAAAAACATACCTTGCTTTCAATATTATATGGCTTCTTCTGTTTATACCGCTCAAAGCATTTCTGAGCAGGAACAGCGGAAATGTCAAAAAAGGAACGGGGACAAACACACAATTCACACTAATCACGCCACAAAAGCAAAACAAGTACCCGGGTTGCTGCGATTGAAAACTGCTCGTGTTTCGTTTTGTTCATCGCAGCGCTGCGAAAAATATCGTCTGTTTTCGAGCAATCGAGCAGACGGATGGAAATCGAACCGAAAACCGATCGAATTCTAGCCGCTAGAATTCGAGTGCCGCCATGTCTGTTTTGCAATCGGCCCGATTGAGCGAACGTTCCTGACAGGGATGTAAACAATGCACATCAATGAGAAAGTGTGCAAAACTTGGTAGATTTTTACCCAATGGAAAAAAGTAATGCCCTGTTGAATGTGTCGCTATAATTTCGTGTTCGCCCTTTATGTTTGAATTTAGACAAAAATTACCATTGCATCCGTGCCAACCAATTTCTTAATTCAAATGCTTCATGATAATTTGGGGTTGAAAGACCCCCACTACGAGGATCATCGAACAAGGAATCACAACTGACCAGAAGGGGTTTAAAATCAGAACAAGTTTAATGTTCTTGTTCTGTTCTTCCTCAACACATCTCAAAATTGATGTACCAATATCACCATCCAAAACCGAACAGTGCATGCATTGCTCCTCAAAGTAAATTCAAATCCAACATTCGATTGAAGTTCATACCTCCTTAAAGCATTCAGTAATGTAACCTGTGTAAATTACCAACACTCATCAGGATCTTAAAATTTCTCGCAAGTGTAAAAGGGCATAGCGGTTTAACGCTATCCCAGTTTCTCAGAACCATCCGGACTCCTCGGAGTCTTAACCTTTTAAGCAAAAACGTCTCCTGATCTGATATGAGTTCAGTTTCTCAGAATAGTTCTTCAGAACAAAATTTGTTATTCACACTGCAGATTCGTCTGCCTCATCCAGCACAGTAAATGAAAATTACCGAGTTCGGTAAATTTTTTACCGAAATCCTAACATGTGTAAATCGTTAAACTGTTCGGTAATTTTTTCGGTAAAAAATAAACGAACATCGGTAAATCGATTCTACATTTACCGATTTTCATCAATTTTTTACCGAAAAAATTACCGAACAGTTTAACGAATTACACATGTTAGGATTTCGGTAAAAAAATTACCGAACTCGGTAATTTTCGTTTATTGTGAGCGATCGATTTGAGAAAAGAAGCTTGAGTCTTGTGATCGAGGCTATCAACCTCAAATTTACACGAACATTGCCCCCACACACAAGTGCATGTTTCTAGGTATAACCACAGAGAACAGACGTACAAGCTCGAACAAAAAGTCTTCAGAAAAGTGTGTAAACATTTAAAAGCTATCATCAGAAAAGTACTTTAAAAATTGACTGGAAACAGTGCCATCTGTTGCGCCGTTTAAAAGTTACAAATCAACTTTTAAAGGGCTCGGTTTTCGAAACGGCGTAATCGTATATGAAATCATGAATAAAGTGACCAATATCTCAGTTAAACGAACGGCTTACATTTATTGCTTGATAAATACAACTAGAGTAACTTTTAACACGGCAAAATTTTAATTTTTTATTTTAGTACTACTGACGCAGAGAAAAACTGACAACTTTGGGATCAAGCTTTCGCATTTCTTGAACGGTTATCAAAGTCAGAGGAAGCATCGGCTATGTCCAGTCAAATAAGGACATTCTTGACGATCATTTTCACCCAGCAATACTGATTCTAGGCATGCCAAGCAGGTTTCATTCACGTATCTCATTTGCATCTCATTGTTCAAAATTTAGTTCTTCTTGCAAGTTTGAAGAAAATAGCGGATAAATTTTAGAATTCATTTTTAAAGCTACGGGACGAATGTGTTACGAAACTCAAAGCGATTTTCTTTAAACATGCCAAGTAGCTCATACGACCTGTTAAAAACTCCTTCACATTTTAGTATTATTTTCTCAGTTTTGTTTTGACAGTTCA
This sequence comes from Uranotaenia lowii, assembly GCF_029784155.1. NCBI lineage: Eukaryota > Metazoa > Arthropoda > Insecta > Diptera > Culicidae > Uranotaenia > Uranotaenia lowii. The sequence continues at coordinate 141,799,374 of NC_073693.1, forward strand.
CTTTGGTGTGTTTGGAGACATCTGGTGGCCCAGCCAAAAAACAAAAATTGGCTCAAAAAGGGCGTTGGAACTTTTACACAAGTTACGTGGGCTAGCTTGTACGTCTGTTCTCTGTGGTAGAACTGAATTTCAGTACTGACATCGGCTCTCTGATTTTTGATCAGATCAAAGCCGATACGCACAGCTTCACAACCGAATCAAAATGGCTGGTTCCAAAACCGGCCGCTTGTAGCACTTTTGTTGGTTAAAAGAAATTAATTCCAATAATGAACTAAATGAGATATGATTTTTATCGAAACCCATTAGTAACATCGTAACAGTGTGTGGAGGAAAATTAAGCTTTAGTTAGTTTTAGAAAGTTTTCAAAAGTTAGCACAGGTTTAACACGATTTTCGGGAGTTAACACGGTTTTTAACGCAATTAAAAACCGCGGAACCAGTGTAAAAAACCGTACTGTACAACGCAAATGGGATCTTTTCGGATTTTTAGACAAATGAGAGTAAACAGTATATAAATGTGACTAGAGACCTGCTTTATTCTGTAACGAAAAAAACATATCCGCTTCTTGGATCATTAAATATCAATCGAAATGCATACTCCATCCTTAGATTTAAACCGAGCAATCTATGGCAATTGTCAGATAAACATATAATTTCATTTCTCCAAAAATATGTTTACTTCAACCTGCAATTCCTCGGTTAATCGTTTTCCAAAATCATCAACAACATAAGCTTATTCTATAATATTTTCTTATACTAGTGCACAAATCATTAAATAACCTTGAAATGTACAAATCACAACTTTAGAAAATAAACGGTGGATTGCCGGCCGTGTAGCTGTATCCATGAGACTGTCCACCGCTTTGACTTTCCTGCTTCGGCGGAAGATACCCGTTATCCGCCCCGGAGAAACTGCTACCGATTCCAAAAGATGCCGAGGTCGTTGGAGGTTTCGGATTGCTACAGCTGGCTCCCTGTCCACCGTTGGCACAGCAATAGGGAGGTACTCCTCCGGCGGGACATCCCGAAAAGACGGACGAAGTTGATGGTCTCGATGGTCTCGGAGGTCGTTGAGTTGGAACTACACAAGTGGGTCCGATTCCACCGTTGGTGCAGCAGAAGGGAGGTACGCCCCCGAATGGGCAGGGTGGTTTGGGTTTTGGAGTTGTGGAAAAGACGAACGAGGTCGATGGTTTCGATGGCTTCGGGGGTCGTTGAGTGGGGACGACACAGGTTGGTCCGATACCGCCGTTGGTGCAGCAGAATGGAGGAACGCCTCCGAATGGACACGGAGGTTTGGGTTTAGGTGTTGTTGCGATGATACAGTTAGGTCCTTGACCTCCGTTGGTACAGCAATATGGGGGGAATCCTCCGAAGGGACATGGTCTCTTGGTTGTAGGACGAGTTGTGGGCCGAGTTGTGGTGAAGTAGTTGTCCTGACGACGAGTAGTTCTGGTGGTTCTTCGGGTGGTTGTTGTAGGTCTTCGGGTGGTGGTTGTGGTGGGTCGTCTTGTTGTGCGACGAGTTGTGGTTGTCGGCCTACGGGTTGTTGTGGTTCTCCGAGTTGTGAAGGGTGTTGTTCTGCGGGTAGTTGTCGTTCTTGGACGAGTTGTTGTTCGACGAGGGGTAGTTGTTGTTCTACGGGTTGTGGTGGTTGTGGGCCGAGGTGTTGTGGTAGTTGGAGGTCGTTGAGTTTGAATGAAGCAACCAGGACCTTCACCACCATTTGTGCAACAGTAAGGTGGTTGACCTCCATTTTGGCATTCGTTGGAGTGTTCATGGGGAGGTAAGTATTCGTTGTTTGATAAACCAGTTGGAAGGCAGTTGAGTCCTTCGCCGCCATTTGTGCAACCGATAACAGGTTCGGAGGGAATCTCGCACGTGGGATTAGCTGCACCGTTTGTGCAACAGAATGGTAAACTACCGCCGTTGGAACATGAAGGAACTACTGGTGGCTGTTGGGGAGCTATTGGCTGTGATGGAATGAAGGAAGGGGGAGAAACAAGCGGTTGTGAAGGGGCAGTAGGTATAAACGGAAGTGGTTGTTGGGGAGCTATTGGTTGTAATGGAACGGAGGAAGGTGGAGAAACGAGTGGTTGTGAAGGGGCAGTAGGTATAAACGGAAGTGGCTGTTGGGGAGCTATTGGTTGTAATGGAACGGAGGAAGGTGGAGAAACGAGCGGTTGTGAAGGGGCAGTAGGTATAAACGGAAGTTCACAATTTGGTCCTGATCCACCATTGGTGCAGCAGTAAGGTGGTTGTCCACCATATGGACAAGATGTAGGTACCAATAGCTGGGGATTACTTGGCTGTTGGCAGTTAGGCCCGATTCCTCCATGTGGACACAAAGTGGGGTGATAAACAATTTCGATAGAGGGAGCGAATTCAAAGGCTGACTGAACAATTATACAGAAAGGTCCTTGACCACCATTTGTGCAGCAGTAAGGCGGAACTCCACCTCCCGGGCAATAGCTAGTGGGTTGTTGGATAGCACAGTTTGGACCATCTCCTCCATTTGTACAGCAATATGGAGGAATACCACCGTTATCACAACCAAATGGTATCGAAATTTCACATTCTGGTCCAACACCACCATTTTCACAGCAGAAAGGAGGAATTCCTCCGTTAGCACAACTTATTGTTGGAGGTGGTTCATTTCCTGGCATCTCACAGTATGGCCCGACTGTTCCTTTAGGGCAACAAAATGGAGGAACTCCTCCATTAGCACAGCTGATCAGTGTAATAGGTTTTGGTACTTCACAGGTTGGTCCTAAACCACCGTTTGCACAAACTGCCTCTGAATCAGAAGAAGTTGAACTGACAGTTGGCTGGGTCACTATCGCTGGAGCCGAATTACAATCCGGCCAAACTCCGCCTTCTGGACACACCAAAGACACTACGTCGTTGTTCGTAGATTCAGGAGTACAGTTTCCATCACTTGATCCTTCTGAACAAAATGGCACTGATGGTTTGGAGGATTCGTATCCATCTGGACCTAGAACCGACGTAGCTTTCACTACACCCAATAGTACTATCGACAACCACAACATTTTGATTTTCTGAAACATACAATTTAACTTTAAGAACTTGTTCTATTTATTTAAAACCTTGATGTACCATTTTAATTCCTTTTTTCACTTTTTTATCCCCGGATCCACCGGATCGCCGACACACTTTTCCGAAATCGGAACTGTGACTGAATAACCGTACTGACCCAGTTCTTTTATATATACTTCTATTCATTCTACACGAGTCCTTCAAAAACAGTCCCAGCCTCTTTTTCCGAAACGAAGACGATATCCCTGATCTTTGCAGACATGTTTAGAATATCTAAATCGAACTGTTTCAATAAATTCTCCCCAGCACCAAAACCTCTAGCGGACGAAAAAAATCTTTCCGAAAACCGTTCAAATTTGCATCTTTTTCGGATACCGTTCCGCATCTAACGCACCAAGTTCCGCACAAGGACGAACATTCTAGCCCGATCTGTCTGGCGTCTTCTAGACGGCGCGTTTCATAGAAGATTACCTCTAATCGGTATCCAAAAAACGGAGCATCTTTCCAAAAGAGGTTCTATTTCTTGCTATCAAAGTTGCGACAATCTTATTTTTTGTCCCCCTAAAACTAATATGTTGGATGACATGGAAATTTATGGTCTAATTTCTTGCACCTTAATCAAACCAGTTCTCTCGTAGCGGAAAAATGAAGCTCCAACCATTATTTAGCAAGACGATAGATCATCAAGGCGAACCGATCATCACGATCGGTAGAATGCAGTTTGGAAAACAAAATCATATGCACTGACATTTTCAGAGCAATCGTCAATCCAATATCAACCTACTACCTATATGCATGTTTTGAAACTGTTTTCAGTAAAGATGGGTGACAACAACTTTCTTTGCCTACCTACCGGTTCAGAAGTGGGCTCGCATCTTCAAATCGATGCTGGCAAGCACGCGTTTTGAGGAAAGGATGGTTGACATTTAACAGAATCAGACACTGAATGGGCGATCGCAACATCAGAATGTTTATGATCGGCACCTTGAGCGTGGGGAGACCGTTAGACCCATCTTAGCGGCGATATGAATCTGTTATTTGTTGTGGTGGATTTGATATGAGGTGCCATGCGATTCGTTTTTAAGAATTTAAAGATCAAGTTTAATTACATTAGTTAATCGCTTTGATCATAGTTTCCAAATATTTTGCAATTTGGATTAGGTTTGACTTTTCAAAATGATGGTACGATGGAGTGCGGCCTACTACAAAAATTCAAAACTAAAGGCGATGTTGAAAGGAAAGTTTCATAAGAAAGTAGATGCGTTCAAACATGACCCGAAATTAAATGACGACTCAAGTTCGGCCCAAATTTATCACCATTTTTTTTAATAATCTAACAAACTCGATGACGGATTTTTTCGATATTAAACAGTTAAAAATCCATCAAGTTTTACAAGTACAATAAAATGTTAAAGAAATAAAATTATAAATTGAAAAAAAAAATTAGATAATTAACGCATCTCCTTGTTAGAAAATTTCAATATTGATTTTTGAATCAAATTTTATTTCAGTATTTCAAAACACTAAGGTCATTTTTGCACGAAGGAAACAAACCTTGTAAATAGAATCGGCGAAAAAATCGCTATTATTTCCGAAAACCACGTTAATCCTCTAATGCTTTTCGAAAAGTGTCCGTTTCGACAAATTTTGATGATACTAACACTAGAAAGATCTCCAAATTGAATATTCGGACCGTGACCAGTCAAAATGACTGGTGAAGGGGATTTTTTTATAACACAATATTTTTAGCATTTTTCTTCTGATATCGTTCAATAACTCATTCGAGAAGGTTTTTTTATAAAATTGAAATATTTTTTCACCATGGGTACACGGAATCACCTCATTTTCGCATAGCTGATGATTGCGTGTATGTCATAAATTGAATATTTCAAATAATTATAAAAAAAAACTCAAGCACATTATCAATCATAGTAGAAAGTTGTGTTAAATGACTATGGGTGTCCGGTTTCACCTCAATTCTGTTGTAGTAAACATTTTCTTGCACCCTTTGCTATGAAGTTTTTCATATAATAATAATAAACTATATTTAAAATATTGTAAGTTTTAAAACATAATTTTTTTGAGAGCAGGCGTCGACTTGCCGGTGACGTACGTGTTTTTTTTTTCGTCTCGTGAAAATTTGTTTTGATTTGTGAAAATGCTGAAATGTGAAGAAAATTATGGTGTAAATTGTCCACAGTGGGCAGAAAATGGGATGTCACGCCGTTACTACCCGTTAACGTCACTGAAAAGAACCAGAATCTGAACCTAGCGGGAAACAGCAGGGGCTACAGTGCCAATATATGCTGAAAACTATGGTTAACGACTTCCATTTCGGAACATATCCGAAGAAGCGGGCCGTGGTAAGAAGCTAAGTATTTTTATTTAATTTATAAAGATTATCGCCGCTTGAGTTATATTTATTATTTTGGTCCCTGATCTCCAGTGCTATCGGAAATACACTGTGTAAAGTCATAGTCGTCTAAAGTTAATGAATAGTTCACAATGGTATATTTTTCCTGTATTCAGCCACCACAATTCACATACGGCATTCCCGAAACAGAGATGTTGCGCATTCGCTCTTCACTCAAATCGAAGCAAATTTGTTATTCATATGATCGATAAGGCCTCGTACACAAATTACGTAACGCATGTAGGGGGGGAGGGGGGTTGAGTCTGCGTTACTTGCTGTTACATAGGGGGGAGGGGGGTACTTGGTTCAGTTACGTAACAAATTAATGAAAAAAAAACACAAAGAAAAGAATTGTAAATTACTTTTTTTGACGAAAACGTCAATGGTGGTTAAGTAGGTGCGTTCAGGGAAACACTGTTCATCAACAGCTTTATCCAATGGACTGGATTTTAACAGGGCGTGAGAACTACCAGAGTTCGATAAGATCATGCGTTATCAAGGAGAGATCAAGCCCATTGTTATTATTACCGTTGACGGGGGCCCAGATAAGAACCCCCGTTACTTTGTGTACTTTTACTTTTAATTTTAAAATTGAATAGGGGGGGGGGTGTATTTAGCGTTACGTAACTTTAGAAGGGGGGTCCTATCAAACGTTACTTATTGTTACCTAGGGGGGGAGGGGGTCTGAATTCTAGATTTTTTGCGTTACGTAATTTGTGTACGACGCCTAAGGTTTCAAAGCTATTAATTGCTTCAAAGAAAAGTAGATAAATTTTTAAAAAAAAATGTGCCTCTTAGTGAGAACGTAGTTTTGTTAAAATTTAGTCAAAAGCTTGATTATCTGTTGACTTATTGTTTTGAAACATATTGTTAAATTTTCGCTTATGTTTTCTTCCAGTTTCTTATTCTGCCATATATGTGAAATTTCGTATTAATATAATATTGATTGTTTAGATATATCAATTATTAATATCAGGACATAACAACTCAATAAGCTTTCTAATATCTGACTATTGACTTATTCATTTAAATATGTTTCATTACAGTTTTTTAAGGAGCCTTTAAGAACTTATGTTGACGGAGTGCCACCGAAATGCTAATTTGATTCGATTATTTCAAAAAATAAGGTTCATCTTGAAACATCTTTTTTTTATTTTTCGTAATGAATTGTGAACATATCTTAAGTATAGCATAAATATTAATCCACTACTTGAGAGTGAATGTCTCACAGGATTCATGTGAGATGAATAACCAAATTTTTTGATTGATTTGTTTTCTCCGTGCAATCGTGAAATCTATATGAGGCAAAGAGTTGAATTGCATTGATGAGTTTCCAAAAACGATCTTATTCAGTTATCATAACCTACACAACAAATTAAAAATTAAAAGGAACAAAAAGGAGAATCACTTCATCCAATAACAAAACTTTTATATTTAAAATATCTCCTTTTAAATATTCTTCGAAGTTTGATAGAAGTATTTTCAATTTAAAGGGTCGTTTTTGAAAACACATTAGTGTACCAGGAACAAGAATTAGGAAAACAAGTTAGTTTAAAAAAAATTTAAACACATATTTTATACGTTTAAACTTTTTATCAATTCCTCAATAATAGAAATAGGAGTTTCCTTAAAAAAAATCTAGGAGGAGGTGTAGGAAAACTCGATCGCACCATTCACCAAAATGGACTCTGATCTATTACCTTTCCCCAACTAACAAAACCCTTTCCTTGGATATTGAGATATAGATTCGCAGACGTATAGACGGTTTCTATAGTTGGTTATTTTGACTTACCTTTGTTTCTGAATTTTTCAAAGTTACTCATTTTACTGATTGTGCTAAACGTAAAAACTTATGCTACACAAATAACACACGACGTATTACAGGACACGAGACTTAACGTTTTTACTAACGGAAAAAGGAATTAAATTTACCTTTTTTTGTCGACCGGTTTCGGGCTCGATGTTGCCCATCTACAGGACGATGTCCGACTGACTAGATGAAGGAAAACCACTAATACATGTTCATACTATCCAATAGTATTCGTTGAAGGGTGGTCGGTTTGTTGAAAATTCGGCTTGAGCAGGTTGAAAAGCGGTGATATGATTGGAGCGTCATCCTCGTTCATAAGTGGCCTTTCCGATGTGGTGATAAACATGGATTCCCATGCGTTTAAATGTGACGCTTTGGATTCTGGATTCGTTGCTCCTGCTGTTATCTACTGCGTTTTTGTGCTCTTTAATTCTGGTTCTGAATTTCCGTCTGGTTTGACCAATACAGACGGCCGGGCAGTTTTGACATGGAATCTCATAAATTCCAGATCTCTCTTCCGGTGGCACTTGGTCTTTAAGAGAAACCAGTCGATCTTTCAAAGTGTTAGAACTTTTGTAGGCCACTTTCATACCATGTTTGGAGAGGATCTTACGGATACTGTTTGTCAGTGGAGGGTGGTACGGCAGGCTGACTCTTTGGGATTCATCCCTTTCTGGTTTGAATGTGGTTGCGTTGCTACGGAGCTTTTTTCTTTCATGTTTTCGGAGGATTTTGCTGACAAACTCGTACCCGTTCAATTCACCAGCCAGCAAAATTTTTTGCTTTTCTTGTTCAAACTCGTGGCTCTCCATTGGTATGTTGAACAGACGGTGGGCCATCGAATGAAAGGCGGCTTGCTTTTGCGCACCAAAGTGGTTTGAATCAACCGTAATGTAGCGATCTGTTGACGTGGGTTTACGATAAATTCCGAATTATACTGTATTATCTTCTTTTCTAGAAATTAACAGATCAAGGAAAGGAAGTTTCCCATCAACTTCTTTTTCGACGGTGAATTTGATCGAGCTATGCTGGTTGTTCAAAATCTCAAGCGTCTGCGGGAGATACCGTTCCTTTACAGTGGCGAAGATATCATCAACATAACGTCACCAAACTCGAGGGAAAAGTTTCTTTTTTCGAGATCTGTTTCGAAGTCACTCATGAAAAGTTCAGCCAGTAGGGGAGATAATTTACTTCCCATGCTGAGGCCGAAGGTTCGTTTGTAGAACTTACCCCGAAACAAGAAGTAATTCTGATTCATACAAACCTCGGCTATGGTGACGTACGCTGCTATTTGGTTTGGAGGTGCTCGGCGTCGCTCCAAGTGTCTGCGAAGGTTGCGTAAGGCGTCCGATATAGGGACGCTAGGAAAAAGTGCGGAGACATCAAACGAGACTAAAATCTCTCCTCGACGCACTTTGAAATCCTTCAAGTGTTCCACTAAGTCAACAGAGTTAAGAACACTCTTGCCGTGCTTAACTGGATACTTCCGCATTTCTTCTACCAACCACGCTGCCATTTTCTCGGTTAGTGTGCAGATGTTTGAAGAAATAGGCCGCATTGCGATTGGGTTTTTATGGATTTTTGGGAGGCAATACAATGAGGCTACTTTTGGGTTCGGGACGAGGAATTTGCTTTCAAGTTTTATTTCGCCCATTTCGAAAACCGCACAGAAAAAGCCCCGTTCAAAATCTGAAATAGTAGGCCCCGAAAAAGTTATAGCCAAGTTGAAGAAACACGAAGTGATTTTCACGCGAGCGGATAAGGGGAATGCTGTAGTGATTTTGGATAGGCAAGACTACGACAACAAGGTTCGGGACATGATTTCAACGGGCCCGTGTGAGGAATGCATTTAGGGGAGGAGCGGGCTATATGCGCCTATTAAGCAGAACACTGATTTTATCAAATATCACATCGAATATGTGTACAAAAACTATATACACGTGTGCAGGCATCTGTTTTCTATACAATGGAGTAATTTTTATGTTAAAATTTTCTTCGGTTTTCAAGAAAACGTTTTTATTGTAAGTGTTGTCTAAAATGCCGAACCTCAAACCGTGCGGGCTAAATGCGCCTTTTTACGATAAGCCAAAAGACCCTCTCAATACTATGATCGAGGAAGCAAACAGCACAAGGCAAAAAGTGGCCAATTTAATGGGCGAAATAAAACTTGAAAGAAAATTCCTCGTCCCGAACCCAAAAGTAGCCATAAAATATTTTGAGAAATTTCGTAAAGAACATTCAAATTAACTCTTAAGGGAACACCGGCAAGCTTACAGCCAGAAAATTTTTGTTGCCAAGTCTCGTTTAGATGTTCCGGAGATAAACAAGGAAAAAATTGTAAAAAATTGTTATCTTGCACTTGAGGTGGCTGACGATCTGTGAAAGCTGAAATTTAGTCAATGATACATAACGATTGACACAATGAATGCATAAATATTCAAAGAACCACTACCAAAGTCCTACAAAGTTGTTGCTCTTTTTTGGTTAGATCTGGAATCGTGGAATGGTGGAGTGATCAAAAGCCAAATATGTTGTTTTTGTGCTGGAGGAGGACAATCTGCTCAATTCGCGCAACTTCGATTATTAATAACGTAAAACACTGCAACATCGTTTTTAATCTACCAAATATGATTTTGAAGACATTTGATGTCCAGAATTTGAATCTGATCTTAGTTTTCATCTATGAGCTCTTATTTGGGTTACATGACTATTCAAAGATGGAAATTACATTATTTTCGAGTAAAAATCAGACGATCAAATTAAATCATGAAAAAAATAATATCTTTAAAACAAAACTGTTACAGATTAAGCAAACTATTTTTAAATCGAACAACGATTCAGATTTGGATTACATGTTTTAGTTTCATGTGCATAGTGATTATAAAAAAAAACTTCTGTATAATTTAAATATAGAATAAAATAGATCTCTCAAAATTACTTTTGGCATCACTGGAAAGCATTTTTAATTTTTTGATAGTCTTAAGTCTTCAACTTATTCAGAATTATAGTTAAAGATATTAGAGATTCGATTTTAGTTTGAATATGCTATATTTTGCTATGAAATTTCTATACTCTACGTACTAAATCGCAGAAAAAAAAACTTCTCTAACATATTTCGCAAAAGCCAAATGACTTGTGGTCTTTGAAAAAATTGTTAACTTGAAATACATACTGTACAAATATTCTATAGTGTTACACTGCCGGCCAAAAGTTTGGGATTACCCGCTAAAAAACATGCATATTTTGATCGTTCATATCTCAGCCGTCTTAGGACATATTGCGAATCTTCTGACCTCATTTGAAAGATAATGATCAATAGCTGTTTCGGAGGTATTTTGCCCATAAATAATGTTTCAGTTTTGAACCTTAAACTGAACCTAGAGAAAGAATATTTTCAAAAAATCGCACTCAATATTCAAAACCGATCATCTCGGGATAGGGTGCACTAAATTTCTAAATTTGAGTTGCATGAGAATCCTTATTCTTTACTTATCAAAACACAATAAAAAAAATTGTGCAAAAATGTAGGTATGTATTTTTGATTAAAAAATAGACAATAAAGTTATCGTCCATAAGTTTGAGATCACCCCTTAGTATGGTGTATCGGCCAAAAGTTTGGGATCTTTCTTTCAAAAACATGCATGCAAATAGAAAAGATCCATTGTTTTGTTTGATTTATCTTGTTTCATTTTGAATTGTTTTTTTATAACTTGTATGTATTATCCTACTTAAAATGATAAGTTCTTTTAAATTTATATAGGTATATATTTATTATCGTGTTTTGCCATTTTCTAACTTGTTTTACCTAGTTAAAATATGTTTTATCCTGTTTTACCTTATTTTATCTTGTTTGTCTTGTTTATCTTGTTTATTATGTTTATCTTGTTCATCTTGTTTATCTTGTTTCTCTTGTTTCTCTTGTTTATCTTGTTTATTATGTTTATTTTGTTTATCTTGTTTTGTTTGTTAATCTATATTATTTTATTTACATAGTATTCTACCTCTGCTTATTTATCTGTGTTGTTTTGTTTTATCTTCTTTTATCATATTTTATCCTGGTTTACCTTATTTTATCATGTTTCATTTTGTTTTACTATTTCTCTATCTTGTTTGACCTTTTTATCTTGTTTTATGTTGTTTTATTTTTCTCAATCTTAATTTACATTTTATCATTATGTTTTTTTTTACCTGTTTTATATAAATTTAGCACTTTCGCCTTATTTTAGGTCATATGTCGATTTCTACTTGTTAACCCTTTCATTCCCGCGAGGTTTTTTGCATATTAAGTATTGAAACATCGATCTGCAACTAAAGTTTAAGAAAAAATATGCCTAATTTAAGGTGACTTAAATGATTCAGTCGATAAATTTAACTTTTGAGGTGGATAATTTGTAGGTTGGTCTAACCGGTTTTACCGGTTTCGGTGCATTTTTCGAATACCAAAATAACGGTTTTTGCGTGGTAGACAAACCGATATTTTTTATACATTTTCTTCATTCTGAAAACGATGATTTCCTTTAAAAAAAACGATCCACAAAACCACATATTTTGAGAAAAAACTTTTATGCCATACAAAAACTTACATAGGGTAAAGGACCCTAAGACAACGGCTTAAGGAAGCTTTTTTCATTATTTCGATAGAATTGCCTTCCACGTTGTTTTAAAACTGATGTTTAGTAATTGAACTATATTTCTAATACTGTTTTATGAAACTATGAAGGAAATAGATCAATCCATTATGTACTTTTTAGTCAATTTGAGATTTATTTTCCTCATTCAAGTTCCTTCATTGTCGTACCAGGTTCCTAATTCCGTCGTACAAAGAGACCGAAATTGTCTCAATTTATTCCACCCTCTTCAGAAATACATTTAAAATTTTGCGGTTGCGGTTCATGCAATTGGCATTAGCTTACATCGAACGGATCAACCGCACAGGATAACAGCAGAAGTTCTTTCAAGTAACCAGTCGCAATAAGCCATGAAACTAGGATAGCTTTATTGTAAACAGGTCTACCATTGCTTGGCTAATGCATCTGCAGGCAGCAAAATATTATACCTTCTATTCAATTATACCGAAATTGTCTCAAACTATTCCTCCCTCATGAGGTATAGATTTGAAATTTTGCGGTTGCGGTTCATGCAAATGCTATTATTTACTTCGCACGGATCAACCGCGCAGAATAACGGCCAAGTTGGAATGAGCTCTAAATCACAATAAAATGGTCTTGCCAAGAAATCTCAAGGTAGCGTTATTGTAGCTAGGTACCATTGCTTGGCTAAGGCAATTGCAGGCAGCACAATATTAGACCTTACAAATTGAATCCACCCTGCAAATGTATTTTCTACCAACACACTCTCCAACGGACAGGGCTGCCATGATCCAGGATTTGTCTGTAAGATAAAATTTCATAACATTCATACAGACATTTAACACAAATTACAATGCACAAATTTACACAGAAACTACCCATATTTAAAGAACATCAACATTTTTAATAGAACTATATGTTTTTCTACGTAATGAGACTGAATAGTAGGACATTTGAGGGGAGGCAGAATCACATTTGCGTTTTGTCAACATGTGTTTTCTGATACATGTGGGAACCCTAGCGAAGGGTATCGAAACAAAGCAACTCCACGTTGATGCATGTAATGCGCATTAGACTGGTTCAGCTCATCTATTCGAGTTTTTTACGAGCGATAAAACTTTTCGACTTTTTCATTCAAACTGTAATATGTCAAAATTTATCAAATATGAAGCAAACATGAGTCAAGTTTTAAAACTTATATGGTAGGAATCAGCATAAAAAAAAAACAACGGAGGGAATAAGCAGCTAAATGTTTTGCTTGTTCATGACGGGAGTTTTCGAACGTTATCCGAAGGATTATGGCACGGACAAAACTAGGCTAAGTATTCTTTTGTATTGATTCTTATTAGGCCCAACTGCCAAGATGGGATACGGGTTACTTGTGAATTGCCTGGAGTGAGCTATGTTGAAAATGTTTTTGTTTTTTTTTATGCCACACTAGATGGACGGATGGTCATTGGCAGGTTAGCTCTATAAAAACTTTTAATCTGAAACCATATGTGTATCTTTTTCCTATACATATTTATTATTTCGGCAGCGAAGTATGTTATTTATTGATATTACACTTCAAGATTTGGGTTGCCGTAAGGTATGGTATGAGGTTCAGTGCCATCAGTAGGAATTTTAACAAGATTTTGGTTGTTTGGTCGCCTTGGTGTGTCGTGCTGTATTGTTGATATTTTTTAGAATGAGTTTATTTCCATCTTTTCATTTTACTGTTTGTGCATTCAAAACAACTGATTAAATATGACCTTTAGTTTGTGAAAGTAAAGAACCTCAACTGTTTCAGATTTGAGTATTTGAGAGCTTTCAGTAAATGAATGATTGAAATGAAATTTTTTGAGTGGTAAGCAATTGCTCCAAAATAAATTCAAGGATCTATTTTATAGAATCTGTTGGTGAATATTCAACTAGATAAAATAGGCTTAACGAACGTTTAAGTTAAAATATCTGTTTGTAAAACATGCTCATGTACATGGCCGTAGGAACGGGGGGGGTTTTGGGGGTTAAACCCCCCCCCCCCCCCCATGAGGATCCAAAAAATCAAGCGAGGTATTCTACTTTACACTTAACATTTTTAATTCATAATCCAATTATGATAATAGAGCAAAATTATTGAAGAGCAACAATCTAGACTAAAAACTAATGCCAAAACCTCAAAAACCCATCCCAAGTTTAAAATCCTGCTTCAGTTTTTTCTAAATCTTCTCACTCGTTCATCGAATAAGGTTGCCAGACTTTTTTCAGCACGTATCCAGGCCGGAAAAATCCGAGCTGTTTTATATAAAAACTTGGCAAAATCCGGGAAATTGATTTCAAAATTGTCGACCAAAATCCGTACATATCCGGGCTATTCTGTTCAGAGCCTAGGAATAACTTATCAAAAATCAAGAAAGAAAACCTTTCATAATTTTTTTTTTAAATTTTGCTTCAAAAATTTTGAACGCATAAGTAAAAATAAATTTACAACACATTTTTTTTAGTTTGATTTAAGAATGAGAATGAGAATAAACCCCGACAAAATCTGGGCTATTCCAATGAAATCCAGGCAACAGGGTCGGACCGGACTTTTCCAAAAAAAAATATTAAATATCCAGGCCAACCCGGTTAAAATTGGGAAGTCTGCAACCTTATCATAGAAATTCAGGTCTGAATATTAAATTTTAAATTTGACCCATTTTGGAGGTTCTGGTTCCATATTCCCATAATCTAATTTGTATTTCTACATATTTACGTATTTCGAATTTTATATCATGTTTAGGATTCTTGATTTCGAATGATCATAACAAATTAGGAATGATAAGCTGCTTTGAAATCCTGGTTCAAATGCATTTCATATACAATTTGAATCATGTTTTTCGAAAATCATATGCATTTCCAATAAAAGAAGAATTTTGTTTTATATTCAAATTCGAAGTTCTTAAACTTTATTCTTTTACAAAATTTTAACATTTAAAGCTTCTAAGTGGTGATTCAAAATTGAAAACTCAGATTCAGATTCATCATTCGAAATTCACTTTTTAATTTAGATCTACAAAACAGATTTAAAAATAAATATTTGAAGTAATGAATAAAGATTAAACCAGCACTACAATGTTCAAATAAAAGATTCATGAATGATGGATTGGCTCATAAAATTCTGATCTGAAAATAAGATTCGGAAATCATAGTTTTGTACATTTTAGAAATCGTATTGAAATTCGGAAACAAATTCAAAAATCAATTTTTGAATGCAGAAAATTCAGAAAAAGATTTGGCTTGTGAATAAGTTTTTCAATAAACATAAAATTGTTGAGGAATTCAAGAGAACATGTTTAAGTTCATGTCAATTTGCTTGTCAATTAAATTTCCAGATTTCATTTTTTTTCTAATCAGAATTAGTTTGTACACAGAATTCAGCTGAAAATTACAAATATAAAGTACATTTTCAGTTAATTATTAAAGTTTTGTTTTAAGTGAAATATCATAAATTATATTTAAAATAAAATCATTATGGGATTGATTCTTTATGAACATATATTTGAAAGAAAAGAAAGGAACTGTTAAAGAAACATGTACCTGATCTGCTCCTAAAAAATCTGCACGAAATTCTATATTTTCTCGGTGTATTGTTTAACACTTTTAATATTGTAGTTTTTTTTAAAGCCAAATTTTAAATTAAAATCAGATATTTAGTTCAAGTTTGCATCAAGCAAATTTTATCCGAAAAAAAAAAGAACTTATTTTATGCTCAAATCAAATAACTCTGATCTACCAGACTCTTGAACAAATTCAGAATTTTAACCATCAATGAAGGCAAATTCCATATTTTGTTTCTAAAGGTTTCATTATAGAAAAATAAGCTCACCCTTTAGGCAAAGGACCAATTTTCTATGGTTACGATTTAATACGCAAATTATTAATGATTATTTTAAAATGAATAATCATATAGTTTCAAACATATTTTGATTTATTTTTTTTGTTCGTTTTCGTTGGACAAAAAATCATAGGTAAATATCAGTCATCAAAACCCCCCCCATGAGTCGGTTCTTCCTACGGCCCTGCTCATGTATATAGTAACATTTTTCTTTTCATGTGTTTACAAAATCCTATAATTGTACCCATAATAGGTCCAATGTTTATTTGATTTGCTTAAGTTTAAAAATTATTCGACTATTTTACAAATCTTGGATATCTTGGTTTTATCATTTTAGAAGGGTGAAAAAGTCATGTAACAAGCATTGATCTTAATGACGACAATTTAATTGATAGGACCGTTCAATATAGCATTATTGTATCTTGTTCAGTGTTTTTTTCGTCCTTTCGAAATATAAAAATTAAAAACATTTTCAAAAAACTATCACATGCTTTATCTATCTCGTCATATACAAAATCAAATACTACGTTTACTATATTAAAATGTTCATACTTATAATATTTTCATATTAATTGACTGTATGCCCTATGTTATCATAAATGAAATTAATAGTATTAGTAACATCTAGGATAAACACATCAAGACCCTATGTTCCATGAAAATAACTATTGAAAGAGTTGAGTCCTAATTTATTTAAATTCTTTTTCAGTGTTTTCAGCTATCTTCGATTGCCATTACCAGTTTTGGACATAAATATTTTTTTTATATTTTTTTTAATGTTTTAAAATTTTCAGCTTTACCCGCCGACAAGATGTAAACGAGCATAACCTGAACGGTTTGGTATTTTGAAAGCAACATTACGAAAGAACTATGCATCGTCCGTTAATTGTATTTTATTTTAGCTTCATTTAATAATTGTGTATTCACAAAAAATTTCTTTCAGCTTCATTGATAAGAATTCAAAATTTCAATACATAAATTATATTTACTCGTTTTACCCATAATATTTATCTTTGCTTATTGTATCGAAAATTTTATTATTAACTAAATACACGTCAACCTTTTATTGGATGTATTAGGATGCTAAATTTAAATATAATTAAAAAATTATGTATATATTTGGAAACCATGGAATAAAATATATTCCAACATCTGTGGTGGACACCATATAACTATATCTAAAAATCATCAATTCAATCAATCAATACACTGCCTCTGCTAATAAAACTGTCTAATAACGGCTTTGAATATATTGTTGAGTTATTTCTTACGTGTTTTTTGCATGAAAGTATTGGTTTTTTTCTCTTTCTACATCTTTGAAAAAAGAAAAAAAAATCATTGATTCGTTTCTGAATTTGTTTTTCCGATATACCTACTGTGAGAATCTCAAAAATAAATCATAACGTTATTTAATGGAAAAAATGCTCAGCTTTGCTTGTATATTTTATATAGGGTGTAAATAACTAGGTATTCTTCAAAAAGTGCAAATCCGATTCATTTTTTGCCAGCTCCTTTCTATTCAAAAAACGACTTTTGGATAATGTTACGAAATGTCTACGATGCAGATTGGCGAATAGGGATAGTAATTTAATGGAGATAGTTAAAAGGTGAATCTCAGCTAAAATTCTTAAAAAAAATCTTTATTTTCAGCATCTCGAATGAAGGCTGGTTTATTATTCTAATTTGTAACTTGTAATGCACTTAATGTTTTCCATATATGTACCTTTTCACAAAAAAAAATGAACAGCATCATTTAATCACAGCTTTTTTCAGCGTATTGCCATGCCGCGGCTCACCTTCATCCCTTGAAAAGCATGATTGGCACATGGCGTTTAATATGTTAATATTAATATTTTATTGCAGTTTCAACCAGTAGAATAGTCGCCCACAAATCAGATGTTAAGCGGTAAAGTAGGGTAAAGTGAATAATAACGTTTTGTTCATTTACGTAACACATTTGTAAATTCGAAACAATTGTGCATTTCATATTTTATTATTATTAATTTTCAACAAAGAATTTTTTGATATTTTAACGATATCTATGTTTTAGCTCTTTATTCAACTTTTTATGAACAATGATCAATTAGGAACTATTTTTGTTAATGATGACAAATGTAGGAAGAAAAATATTTCTATTATATCAATGTCCATATGTGTATGTATTATTCTTGGCGCTGAAATCTTTTAGAATGGAAAAATCCTAAGGATTTCGGCGCTGTATTAATAATTTCTCTGCTCTTTCAAATCTTTCCAAAAGCGAGCAATGGCGCTATAACCATGGTCGATGACCTGAGATGAAGGTACAGGGATTAAAAATTAAACAGTGTATGATGGTTAAAGAAGAATTTCTTTAATTATTGTATTGTTAAATTTTGGACTTTATGTAGAAAAACCTCATTTCCATCCCCTGAAGGAAGAATCGCAAGGCCCAACACCAAGGAGCATAGAAATATCTTAGCATCTATGCTCCCAACGAATGAATATCAAATAATCATGGGAACGTATGGTACTGTTGTCCACGTTTCTTCCTCCCCTGGTTCCAGTCGTCTCTGCGTCCAATACTGCACAGTGGGCCCGGCCTTGATAAGATGAATAGTGAATGTATTTTCACTATTCACCGGGATGCTGACAAGATCTGGCTGTGTACGTATCATAAGCATAAGCATAAGCAAGCATTATATGGTAGGAATCAGCATAAAAAAGGGGTTCGATTTTGTTTTATTTTGAACGACTTTATGTACAAAAAATCATATCTTCCGATTTTTTTTATCCAAACTTGTATTGAGATCCAAATCAGAGACTCGTGAACTCTCATTTCAAAGTTTAAATGATTCATTCATCTAAATTCTCTTGTCATTTCAAATTCAAATTCAATGGAAATCGAGGTTATCGGTCCAGGAATTGATTTTTTTTCCTCGAGTAGTTATTGATTCCCATTTAAAGAATTTCTCAAAACTGGAGAAGTTTAAGTTTTAATTTTCAAGGATCTCTCAGTGAACATTCTGTAGAGCAAAGCGTTTGGTCGTATGTAAGATATTGCAGTTTGAATGAGAGAAGTTGAAAAAGTCTAATTTTCATATAATTGATGTATCTAATGTTTCAAATACTTGAGAGAGGTTTAGTCTCATCAGATAATCGAACCAAAAATAATCAAATCTTAAAATATAAAATTATGAAGAAACAATGTCATTGGAGTTGAACGATAGAAATTTGTAAAGTTGGAGGTATTCTTGCGTGCACTCAAACGTCTATTAAATTATGCACGGTACTGGTAGTAAATAATTTGTAAAACACCAACCCCTTAGCTAAAAAAGCCATCAATTCTATGTTCATTTAAAACCATGCATTCTAAGCAATGCTGAATACATTCAAGTAATTTATTAATATAAAAAGACTTTTTGCACTTATCTCCCAGCGCATCTAGTTCCTAGCTTCAAAATAAACAAAATTACTTTATTGTGTTGTGATTACTTTGAAATCAATTATGTTCATTCTCTATGAGTCCGACTGTGGTCAGCAAAAAATAGTAAAAATGAACCGGTCTAATTCCAATTCTTGCAAAACGGTTTCCTATTCCTGTCGCAAAATTACGACGAATTATGGGGGCCGAGCGATTCGATTTCAATCGAATATTGACAAATTTATATAGTTCAGATTAGTTTGAAATCATTTTTCTAATTTTATTTCAACACTTTTCTGTAGAATTTGATGATTTTGATTGTTATATTTCGACTTCAATGTATGTACCACAACCTTTAAACGTCGTATTGAATCTTATCTAAGAGACGAATTGAGAAATAATAGTTGAAAAATCATCGCTCGAGCAATTTATTTATTTATGTAACCTTAAATAAGGTTTTATCATTAAGACAACTATGTCAGACGATTTAAAAGCAACAATAAACAATAAACAATAAACAATGACAGGCTCATACATTATGTTTCTGGAGTTTTGTTTGACAGATGATGCTACTAGCCGTATAATGTAACAATCAAACAAATCAATCATGAATGGTATGTGAAATGAAAAATCCCCTCGACCAGGAATCGAACTCGAGTCTACTGATTACCTCTCCGACACCTTACCAATAGGCCAAATCGACAGATGAAACTAGTCAAGCTGTAGCTCTATTATTCAGTTGACGTCATGGAGTTGAATTCCTTGCTAGATTATACGGCAGAAAACGCTCAGCTTGCCCTTACTCATAGTGCCCTGTTCGCCCTAAGTCAACAAATTTAAGTAAAAACGTGTTTTAAAATGGATTAAAGTGAAAAATCAAAAATGTTATAATAGTGAAAATTGAGAAACAATATGTAAATCATGTTGCAGTGCGTACATTTTAGATCAATATGATTTGAAGGCCATAAAAGCTTATATGGTGGTTCTCGAAAATTATAATATTTTTGTCACTTGAGAACCTAGCTGGTTATTATTTAATATTTCTGTAAAGATGAAAAGGATATTTCTTTTTTGGTGAGAAATTAATACTATAGGTAGTACGAAACAAATCCTCATGAAAATTTGTTTAAGAAAATAAGTACTTTTGTAGAAAAAAGGTGCTTATTATGCCCTAGGTGCTCGTTATGCGCTTATCTCCCTTAATGCTTTTTTATGAGTTTTTCTACCATTTTAGTCATTAAGAATAAGTTCACAACGGTTAAGGGTTACATATATTGACATTTAAAGTCAGCAAAGATTGGTGAAAAGGTGTATGTATTTAAAGCTTCTAAAACATAATTTCATTTGATAAATTTTCGCAAAAAA
The DNA here is from genome assembly GCF_029784155.1 of Uranotaenia lowii. Classification (NCBI taxonomy): domain Eukaryota; kingdom Metazoa; phylum Arthropoda; class Insecta; order Diptera; family Culicidae; genus Uranotaenia; species Uranotaenia lowii. The sequence continues at coordinate 141,819,863 of NC_073693.1, forward strand.
AAACGAAGCTTGTATGTTGTTGTGCTTGAAAGTGTTTTTTCAACAATTCGATAAGATTCATAAACAAGCATTGCCTAGATCTTAGGAAAAGTAAATAGTTCCGCAAGATCATTTAACCTACTCAAATTTTGCAAGACATTTCGTTTTCCTTTTTCAATGCATAACGCTATTTTTATAAGTCCGACAGTTGCTTTGAATATTGTTTTTTTTACAATTCGTTTATTTGAAACGGCCCTAACCATATAGTTTAAAGGAGCCGAGAGACCATTTTTTTGTACAACTGTTTCTTAAGTTTAATTTACAGAGCTTTTTTCACATTGTTGTCTATTTATCCGTTTTAAGGATTCAAGTATTGAGTTCATTGTTCATTATTTTGAACTACGATAGACAAAAACAGAAAAAGGAAAAAGAAGAAAAGGATACTTAAACGCGGAGATCGATAGATTTAAGAAAAAGGTATAATTCGAACATATAGTCTAGGTCTACCGCAGCCAACACATCCCTCACTGGAACATTAGGTGGTTTACCTCGGGCCCGTTGAATATTGTTGCAGATGGAGTAAATAGTTGTACACATATCCATCGGAACAGTTAGTAGTCATTTCTTAACAGTTAGTTCAACCTTAAGAACGAATCATTGAAAAAATACAGTTGATTTATTTTCCTGCCAGGCTTCTTCAGAATCTTCCAAGCAACAATCATCACAAAGTCGAACCCTTGCGAAACCAGTATAATGACTGTTTTACTACTCAGGTATTAATTGGTTACTTGTTGTGTTCAGACTCTTCAGATCTTGTTAATTGAATTATCACACAATAGTCGTTCGAAAGATTTGTAGCTTCTGCAGCATTTGATGAGTCGATTTTTTTTTCTCACTCCCGATCAAATATCAACCGATAATTAGCATCCAAACAGTCAATTGGCCATCACAGTTTAGAAGCCCGCTAAAGAAGGCACTTATTTTAAGGTGTGCCCAAACACCCGAAAGGGCGCATGCACAAACTCGACCTTTGCTCCGCGCTTCGATCCGATCCGAGCTGGTGGACTCTTCAACATTCAGTACCCTCTACTTTGTGTGGAAGAAGAGCGCGCTCAAATCGATTAGGCGACGGTGAGCCAATATTTATCTTTTGCCAAAATGACATAAGCCACACAAACTTGACTTAGGCGAACGAAGTCAAGCCGTTAGGTTGCATTGGGCATATTTTTATGTTCTTTTTTCATTTTTGCCGCAGTTGTGATGCCCAAAAACGGTCGTAAAATACATATTTGCTCGACCTTGGCGGAAAACATTAGAAGAAAAATTTCAATTCAACAACGGCTGCCAGAGTGGCTCGGCCATTGGCTTCCTTATCAGTTCAGTAGCAAAAATCACACCGTCGTAAATGCCTCAACGATATGGGCGAAAAAATGAATATTAATAAGAAAATTTGCATCTGCAAGAAATTCATGCTTACCATATGATTATTGTATATTCGGAAAGAAATCTATTGAGAAATTTTCATCAAACATTTTTAAAGTTGTTTTTCCTATGCCCCTATTCATACGCTTAAGTCGATCTCTGCCAGAGCAATAAACCAAACCATCCTAGAAACGCTAGTAAGAATGTCGCTAAAGGTTGAACGACTCCATCCGCATTGACTTGCCTACTTAGGAAAGTAAGGAACTGTGTGGGCAAGCATTTCCAACAGCCCAAGTGATTTGAAATTACGCGCGGAAACCTTTAAACACTTGTTGGTTGGTACTTTACGGTTTGGGCGTGAACTTCAATGACTCGTAGCAATATTTATCGGACGAAAGCCTTGGCCTAGATAAAATTTCCCAGCAGTATTTCTTACTGGAGATCATCTTATTTTAATAGATCAGAAGAGTGTTTAATAGTATGAGAAAACTGTTATGATATTATTTAATATATGTAATCTAAAAAAGACAACTTTTTCGAATTGTTCGAATAAAACCAGTTTTGATTGAAAAACTTGCAAAGAAACAAACTAATGATTCAGTTCACACAATTATTCCGCAGAGCAATGGAAATGGGGGAGGTAAAAAAATTTATTCCATATTGATAAACTAAAACCAGATCATTTCAACACACGCACAAAACCCACAACAAACGGCCATAAATTGAAGAAGACGCGACCTGCTCCGGCATGTTTGGTCCGTGTTTTCCTTTGAATCTATCTCTGGCTCAACAGGCTTTCATCGGCTTACCTCAGGTCTCCAAACGGGGGGTGAGTTATAAAAAGCACAATTTGTTTGACCATTTCAGATTACTAGTACGTTAATTTAGTTACTTGACATGCACATTAAGATTTTTTTTTGGGAATCTTTTTTCCTTTGGAAGTTAGAATATTCGTTGTTTGAATTAGAATCAATTTCAACCGGCTGTTAAATGCACCTATTAGGATATATTGACAGTTCTACACGAACACCACGTTAGCAGGAGGCCTCAGCCCTAACCTCAAACCATGGGAGAACAGAATCGATTTTTGAGAAGGGCGCACGATAAAAGCGATTTCCCGGTACTAATATTGACAAATTCGCCTTTTCGAAAAGCGATACACAGATGTTCGTGTTTTGATATTTTGGGTGTTCAGGGCTGCCAAGTGTATTGATATTTGAAAAATGATTACATTTTTTTAATTGCGTTGTTATTGAAAAACATTTTCATCAGTACTGAGAATTTGCAACTTTCCCGTAGATTTCTATTCGAATGTGAAATTAAACGCATCATTTATCTAAACCAAATAACAACTTACTGTATCGATACTTAAACGATGTAGCGAATTATGTTGATATGTTTAAAATAATCAGAGCATGTAGGCGATTATTTTCAAAGTCAACATAGACGGGGCTTCATTAATTTACTTGTTTGTAACAATGAATGACTTTGCATTCGTTTAGAAGTTAGAAACAACTCTTTTTTAATCCACCAAACAGTAGATAAGATAAAACATATATAAGTTGTTTTGAATTCACCTTGAAAATTCATTAGCAAAAGATGGCATATCTTCATTCATTTACAAGCAAATACCCATTTTAGTAACGCACCTAGCATCACTGGTGAGGCCGCCAGCAAATCAAAATTTGAGGTTATGGCTGAGGCCTATTTTTCGCCAATTAGGATATATTGACAGTTTTACACGAACACCACCTTAGCAGAAGGCCTCAGCCCTAACCTCAAACCATGGGAGAACAGAATCAATTTTTGAGAAGGGCGCACGATAAACGCGATTTTGCGGTACTAATATCGACAAAATCGCCCTGTGGAAAAGCGACACACAGATGCTCGTGTTTTGATTTTTTTGGGTGTTCAGGGCTGCCAAGTGCATTGATATTTGGAAAATGATTATATTTTTTTAATTGCATTTTTATTGAAAAACGTTTTCATGAGTATTAAGAATTTGCAACTTTCCCGTAGATTGTTATTAGAATATGAAATTAAACGCAACATTTATCTGAACTGAATAACAACTGTCTGCATCGCACACTTAAACGATGTAGCGAATTATGTGGATATATTGAAAATAATCCGAGCATGCAGGCTATTATTTTCATAGTCAACATAAACGTGGCTTTCATTAATTTGCTTTTTTTGTAACAGTGAATTATTTTGCATTCGTTTACTAGTTAGAAACAACTCTTTTTAATTTACCGAGCAGTACATGTCAGATGTTTTAAATTCACCTTGAAAATTCATTAGCGAAAGATGGCTTATCTTCATCTATTTAGAGACGCCACGTAATGAATTCAAACGTTTAGCTGTTGATTGTTAAAAAATTTAATGAATTCAGATATATTATAATTAGTTTAAAACAAACAAATACTGATTTTAGTAACGCACCTAGCATCACTGGTGAGGCCGTCAGCTCATCAAAGTTTGAGGTTATGGCTGAGGCCAATTTTTCGCCAATACTATCGCCCGTATATACCCTTATACTATCGTCCGTATATACCCTTATAACCGTCTTAAATAATATGTTGTTGATATAAAAGTATCTTTTGGCTAATAAAATTGGGTCACATCTTGTATCCGAAGGCATGAAAATTTTATTGAAAAAACAAAGTAAACAAATATTTAGAATAATCGATCAAGGATTTGGAAGATTTTATTGTAATTTGAACATTAGGATGGCCCTTATTTCCCAACTTGTTGAAACCTACCTTCCACCCCCCAATCTTGATCCAATCAATGATAATTAAAAGTTTTAGCTAATTCAGATAACTCAAAGGCGAACCTAAAAGACCTTAAAATTTGTATGGAAAAAGTGAAATTTATTTTCTAAAAATCGTAATAAATGCGATGTTATTCGGCAGTTCAGTCAATATTCCACTCTCTCAAAAAACAGCACTACAGAAATAATCCAGAGAAAAATGTTGAAAATATCCAGCAAGCCGCTGCAATATCGTCATATCTCTTGGTAGCCATATTGGTATCCATTTTCAAAATAATACCACTTCGATCAGATCTTGTTAATCGTTGTTCGATAACGTACTAGCTAGCGGACTGTAAAGTTCTAGCTTCTAACTTCAGGAGGGGATCACTATCACTCCACTTTACTTTTCCCACTCTGGGGGAACTTATTATTTTACCCAGCGGTGGTGTTTCGGACGAGTTGAAGATAACGCGATATGCACTGGTTGGTGGTTGCAAATATAAGCGGGCCATAGACTCCACAAATGGCCTGTACAAATTCGATGATTCCACGACGATTGTTTGATCTATGCTCGCCCACACACTATACAAACATTTTTCACGCGAACACAAACGATTGCTGGCGAAAACAGCAACAAAAAAAACCATCCAGAAACCGGCTGGGAGGATGGTTTGTACAAAATATTTCGATCCCGACCAATTTTACTCCAACCGTTTGGGCGCTCATTCAAGCAGTGCCAAAATTTCATCGAATTTCATCGCATTTGTACAAATGTTGTGTAGTCTGTGGCCCGGTTTAGGTAGGTGATTTTATTTTGTTTTCCAGTTTCGGCGCTCTGGATCTCTCTTAAACCTACAGACGGTGTAGCAATGAGACGTGAGACTTTGAGAGAATTACGACCGTTAGCACGTCTCACTGCGTGGCATCCAAATATAACGGACTATATAAATTGTCATTTCAAAACAATCGTAAGAATTTTAAAAATTTAAACCCTAATATTTGAACTTTTAATAGGTTTTAAATAAAGAAAATTAATTTCTCGATTATTCACAGTGCGACACAATAAACAATTGGGAGAATTGGGCAAAATAGTGGACAATAAGTTCCACATAGGCAACCAAACTTAACGTGATACGATCTGAATGTAAGTAAGAATATCAAATGTCTACGTTAATATCTAAGATTAAAGATCAAATACATTTATAATCAATGGTTTTAAAAACATCTTAGCTGAATGAAACTATGATTTCAAATCAAATCTTCGACTATTGAATTTGTTGAATTTATTGAAGATTATTTTGAATTAAAGAAATCGTTTTCGAAATTTATTGACTGAACTGCCGAATAACAATCGCATCAAATTATTCTGTCGACCTCTCCTCAATTCTATCGTAATAAATTCTGGCAACACTGTAAAACCACAGAAACTTTAGTGCGTCAAAATTTTAACTTGAATAACAACTGTGAAGAACATTTTGAAGCATTTTTGTGCAAGTGAAAAAAGTTACAGGAATTTAAGCTTTGCTTTTAGTTTTTCATATATTTTCATATTTAATCAATGGAAAGGTAACAGTAAAATCAAAATCTCGGATACTATTTAACCACTTTTCTCAATTGTTTGGTATCATCAATGTTGCATTTTTATTCTATAAAACAGGTAATTTTTTTGAAAATCAAAACTACAGTCCTACAGTGCTGCCAGACATTAAATATTACTGTTAAAGTAATCATAAAAAAATGTTTATAATATATCAGTGTTGGTCATAGGTCAAAACTTGTCATGTGGTTGCTCAAACCATTATAAATAAATTGAAAACTAGCAAGGCTTGGCAAGGGTTGGCTTCCGAAATCAGAACCTCATCTGGATATACCCGAAAAAAAAAAATCAAAACTGCTCTAAGAGCATTTTCGTACCACATCTGGTGGAAGCGCCGATGTGGTCTAGCGGATAGGCTGACGCAAGTCTGGTTTTGGTATGCCAGGCGTACTGGGTTCGACTCTCGGTATCGGCAAGAAAACTTTTGGGTTCAAATCCTATAGGTGGCTGACAGGTAAGATGTTTTTCCTCATATAATTGACTAAGTAATAAGAATGTTCAATCAGTTGCCAGCTGGCCAGGTATATACACGGATGCCGGAATACCTGTAAAGCGGGCCACAGACTACACAACATTTGTACAAATGCGATGAAATTCGATGAAATTTTGTCGCTGTAAACACGATTTGCATAGTGTATGGCACTGCTTGAATGAGCGCCCAAACGGTTGGAGTAAATTCGGTCGGGATCGAAATATTTTGTACAAAGCATCCTCCCAGCCGGGGTGGAGATGGTTTTTTTTTTGTTGCTGTTGCTGTTTTCACCAGCAATCGTTTGTGTTCGCGTGAAATATGTTTGTATAGTGTGTGGGCGAGCATAGATCAAACAATCGTCGTGGAATCATCGAATTTGTACAGGCCATTTGTGTAGTCTATGGCCCGCTTAAGTGAATTAGTTCGCTTGATTGACTCGTTCTTCTAAAATATACTTACATCAACACACGCAATACATTCACTCAATAGCAGTTCATACAAAGCCATGGGGTCCGGATATGGTGTAAGCGTTGCATTGGAGATTTGCCGAACTTAATATTTAATCTAAAGAAAGCATGTGAGCACATGCTTAAGCAGAAACTGCTGTGAATCCGTGCACCCATGATGGATAACCGACATACATACATACATTTTCATGCCACATCTGGTGTTTGGTGCTGACTCTCCTGAAACTATTGTTGGATGACAATATCTTATAACAAACACAGTTGAAAAAAAAATCCAAATTTGAATTAAATGCTACAAATTAGTAATGATGAATGAAAAGCCTAATTACAATCAATAACGAGCATGATTAAACATAGTTTTTGGCGTTAAATTATTTTTTCAATACAGATTTCTTTTCAGATCTGATTTCTCAAAAAAAATCCTTCAATTTGAAAAAAAAAAAGATAACGGATAGGCATAAATTAAAAAAAAAACCTAATCGTGTTAAAAAAATGTGAACAAAATAACAAACCAAGTTTCAAGTTAAAAAATAGATACAATTCTTATAAAAGATACACAAGAAAAACAATAAGATCGTTGTGAAACTGAAAATAAACCCAACAGAGCGAAAACCAACCAGCTTAACTATATGACAATTAAATAAACAGTCTTTTAAAAAATTAGACATTATGCAATCTTTATAACCATCTAAAAGCCCGATTATTTTTTCGTTCAGAAATTCGCAAAAGTTCTGAAAATAACTTTTGTTCTACGAAAAAAAAATATCGTTGGTGTTAACAGCATTTTATTTTTCAAAAATTGCATAACCGCAAGAGCTAAAACACTAGATTTTTAGTACTTTATCGCTCGTATTTTTTACACATTTGAAAAAAAAAATCTAAGTTTTGAATCACGTTAAGACTATATCATATTTTTCTCTCAAAAATCAACCCTATATGTTTGGAACTTTTAGACCAAACTGTCAATATTTTTTCATGAAGCATAAACAATAATGATTGTATCCCATTTACCCGAAAACCATTGCCCAGAATGAATTTTTCCCAGAATGACAAATACCCGAAATCAAACCCCAGAATGAACCATTTCCCAGAAAAAAATTCCCCAGAATGCACCATTTACCAGAATTTTTTTTCCCAGAATTTTTTTCCCCAGAATGGAACATTTACCAGCATGGCCAAATCCCAGATTTTTTCCCCTAGTATTTTTATTTGTTTTTTTTTTTCTAATGAATTCTTGAATATTTCATATGATTCGAAATTAATTTTTTCAAAATGATTTTTTAAATGAAACTAAGACTTTGAAATTTTCCAACTAAATTTATTTCAGAACCAATATTGTGCTTTGTTTATGGTTTGGGTACTTTAATTGATTCAATGCTTACCATGGTCCTTTAAAAAACCGTTTTGGTATCCGACTCCTCACGCTGCGCGTTCGAACTTGAAAGACGCTTTGTCCTTCACGCTGTCGCGTGGCGGACGGGGCTAAGGGATCACCCCTAGCTTTCACGCAGACCTAGGAAGCCCCGGCAGACCTAGACCAATGTCTTAGGGCCGCCGCTTCCGACGGCGGGTCGGCGGCCTCCTCGGATTTGGGAGCTTCGGCGGCTTTGTGCCGCCTCAGCCCCTTCATCCTCGTTGGTTGCGAAAGAATAAAGTTATGAAACCCCATTTTTTTCTGTAACAATTCCTTTTTTTTTTTTAATTAATTTCTAGTAAGGATAAATGTTTTCAATTTTCTGGGAAATGGTCCTTTTGGCGAAAAAATTTCTGGTACATGGTTCATTCTGGTGAAAAAATTTCTGGGAAATGGTACATTCTGGCGAAAATTTTTCTGGGGAATGGTTCGTCTGGGGAAAAAAATTCTGGGGAATGGTTCTTTCTGGCGATTGGAAATCTGGGGATTTTTCATTCTGGGCAATGGTTTTCGGGTAAATGGAGTACAACCACAATAATGACTTATTAAAAAATTGGTACATGTCCAGTTTTTTCATGTTTTTAAACTTCTGTAAGTTGTAGCTTTGGACTAATGCTTATCAAGCAGTTGCCATTAATGTAGATTGAAAGATTAACGTGGTTTAAAACATAGTGCACAAAAAGTAAGTTAAAACAATTAGAGATGTACCGAATAGCCCCTCATGTTGTTGAGTCGATTATTCTCAACCAGATAATGATTTACAGGATCTTTTTCAAGTAGGGGCTTCTCCAATTTTCAAAATTGAATAATTGAAGAACATCAGATGATTTGTCGCATCTTGGACGTTTATCATCAAAGAGAATCTGTTCCTATTAAATCTGGAACAGAATACTTCGAAGTTATCGACGTTTTCCGGTGAGTTTTAAAAATAATCAAATCAAATTACCAGTTGGTCAAAACAAATTATAACTGGTAATTTGTTTTGATTATTTTTAAAACTCACCGAAAAACGTCGATAACTTCGAAGTATAAACAATCGCGGTGGAAAATCCAAAAATCCAATTTGAAACAAAACACGTCGGAACAGGTGCCAAGCAATTCTAAATTGCTTATTTGATATCGAATTAGATGACAGTTGAATTTGAGCAAGATGTCTTACAAATAGTTGTTTAAAAAGAACGATGATCTTTAACCTTAAGCGTACCATACTTACTTTCAACCACACGGTACCCATTCAGAACGCTTTTTTAAAAGAAGATAGTAAAAAAGGGCAAATCTCATCAAAGTCTAGGTCAATAACATACAAAATGAAATTGAAAGAAATTTTTTTGAAATTTAAAGTTTTATTTGATTATCAGCAGCAGTGTTCAAGCGTCTCTAAAAATTAAACAAAATTGTTTGTTCATTTTAATTTTTTTTAATTGTTTTTTAACACAAAATCCAAAAAAATTTAAAGAGAAATTTTGAGTTTTTTTTATTTAGCCGATTATAATGATAAACCTGTGGAAAATCTGAAAAGTTTTGAGCAATATCTGGGCATCCCAGACAGATTTGACTTATTTCGAATTCTTCATTGGATTTATGAGTAAGCTTGGATATATAAAAAAAAATTGGAATAAACGATACCCAAGCAACATTTTAAACTCTGAATGGTTTTATAAAAAAAAAAAAGTTGTTTTATAAGGGATTTATAATGTATAGTTTGCTTTGTAACGGAATTTATAAGGAACTCTATATGATTGCCCTTTAAGATAGCTTAAAAACCACTATAGAATCTTTTTATAGAACTTCTGTCAAAATTTGTGTTGGTTTTATAACCATTAATTTTTTTGGTTTAGAAGAGCGCTAAAAAGCAATTATTAAACCTCTCTAGAAAACCAACCTTGAAGAAAACAACAACAAAGAATGTTTTATAACCTTTAATTTTTTTGGTTTAGTAGAGCACTACAAAGCAATTATTAAACCTCTCTAGAAAACCAACAAAGAATGACAGTCAAAATGCCACGCAAAACGTCAAGCTTGACTTTGACACTAAACAGCTGATGATGATGTAAACAAACAAAAGGTAAAATTTTCATACTCAGCCACAATCCTGCATTTGGAAAATCCATTTTTTTTTAAAGTAATAACTGTAAGTACTAATTTCACGGATTATTCAGTTGTATTTAATTAATGACGATATCTTTGCTCTTTGAACTTGCAGTCAAATTTGTTAGCAATGTTAGCAATTGTTAGCAATGCACCCTTCAACAATTACGCTTTTTGTTCGGACCATCCGGAGAGGAGATGTCCTACGATCCTCTTTCCAAAATGAAGAAGGTTCAAAGCATATCCCAATGGATCTATCTCGGTGGATGCAGTGTAAAACAGCGCAGCGGGAGACAACAGCTAAGTGAAAAAAATAAGGGCCAACCTGTATTCTCGAGATGTTAATCTTCGTTCCGGATTGCAGTTTTGCGTGTAAAACAAAGTGGTAAGTTTTTGATTTTCATTATTTATCAAAACCTAACAGTTCTTTTTAAATTTATAGACTTCTGCCTCATTTTTGTACGAACCACAAGAGGAAACTGAACCAGCAAGTCCCTAATGATTTACGTAGCTGAAAATTGAATAAACTACCTTGAACAACACGGACCTTAGAATATTTAATGTAGATTCCATCCGATTTTTCGGGGCTCATTCGATTTCATTAGAATAGTCATAAAGCTATATTGGAAACGAGTGTTGAAAATTAACCAGCCAAAATGTTATTTTTTGAGCACTTTAATCATATATATCCGATGCCTTGAAATAACAACTAACATGAACCATAGGGGAGCCAAAACTATCCATCGGAAAATCTAGGTCGAACCAGGTAAAATGATCCAATCGGTGTCCTCCCAGTCCTCTCGATCGGCAGTAGTCCCACAAAACGCCTTCTGCGAACCAAAAACAAAAAAGTCAACTGAGTCTGCGCAGATGAAGAATTTCAAAGTTTACTTACCTGAGCCAAATATTTCCGAAGAGGAGAATCATGTAGTCTCGGTTTTCCATCGTTTCTATTAATCCAGCAGAAGTTAGGACAGTTTCGAGGCTCAAAAAGCGGAGCCGGCATTTTGGGATAGTTAATGAAAATCTTTGTTTTGGTTTTTTTCTTACTCGTTGTTTTCTTTTTTGAAACTTGGGATACACTGTCAGCAACAATAAGTCAACTCTGCGGATAACTTACTCTCATAACGATCCGTGACAAGTTCGTTAGGTTTTATACGGGCAAATAGACAGAGTGTTTGACTCATATATGGTTTTTGCAGGTGTAGGTATGAATTTAATTGAATCGCCATTTTTTTAATGGAATAATACATAAATCTATTATGATTCTAATTGACTACTACTATTTATTTAGTCATTTGCTTCGGAAAAAGATATTAAGACTCAAATCTATAGCAAATGCTGACAAAGAGGACTGAATACAGACTATTTTTTTAAAACGTAAATATTTATTAATTGATTTTTTTTTTTAAAATCTCACGTTATTTGTTAACTTACTGGGGGGGCGCGTTTTATTTAGCTGTTTTTCGAGAAATTGGTCGATGAAATCAAAAGCGCAACAACTTCATCCATGAGGAAAGTGAAAAAATCAATTAAGTTTCTTATACATATTAAACGATATAACAATCGTCATTCCTGATGTCAAAAAAAAAAACTTAAAATTTGTTAGTTACTGCGTTTCCATTATTTTATTTTAATAAAAGCAATATTCAATCCCTGTTCGGAATCAATTGGTCCCCATAAGAATTTGTTGCCTGAATCGAGAATTTATTTTCTTATACCAGCTTTTGGCAAAACCCTTTCAAGTCCATATGTCTGTATAAGGTTCTTATAATTCTCTCTTCAGAACCTCCTGTAGGTGGGCCTTTTTGCACTTATAAGGGTTATATAGATGTTTTAATGGAGGTAATAAAACTAAACGTTGTTTTATAACGTAGTTTTTAAGTGCCCTTCCAGTTTCTTTTAAAACTAAAATTGTTACTTGGGATAATCAAAGTATATAGCTATATGCAGTGCAAGATACAAAGATACACCTAAGAAGTTTTACTGAAACCTTAAGTTTTTCCTGATTAAAGAGCTTTTCCAATATTGCTTTTGAATATTTTCTAAATTATCCAAAATCGTTTGAAAAATTTGACAATGACGTTGTTGTATAAATTTCAAAAATAAATATTCGGCCGAATACTTAGTTCAACTATTTGGTGAGCCGAATATTCGTCCTAACGGTGTTTGGGCGGTATTCGGCCGACCGAATATTCGGTACAACTCTAAAAACAATGATTGGCTTGATTTTATGCCTTTTGAAGTGAACCCCGTCTAAAGGGGAAAGAGTTTGGGCTTCGCTAGATGATTAAATAAAATTATGCCAATATTCCTAATTTTATTTATAATTGAAATAGTGTGCATTATTCTTTTCATATCGCCGTACAATGTTTTATTGCGTTCATGAACATATAACAGTAAGTTTAATACTCAGGTTATGTTGGGTGGTCCAAAGTAAATCCCTAAGGAATTAAGTAGTATTATTTTTTTTGTTCTTTGAGCTTACAAACTAGTTTTCAAGTGTGTTATCATAGTTGTGAACATGTTTGTAGTTGTTAAATTCATCACAACTAGGCAGAAAACTTCTTGGAAATTGACTCCAATAATGGTACGTCCTCCTGAAATGGGCTTGATTTTGCTCAACTGTGAAAAATCAAAACATTATTTTCAATTTTATATTCCTTATTATCTTTTTTTAATGGAATCTTAGATATTATTAGAATCATAAGAAGAAGCTTTAACTATATTTTCTCAAAATTTTCTTGATTAACGTTATTTATGAGAGAAAGATTGGAAAAAACTGCAAGGTGGTCCATAATATGTACCCGGTCCAAAATAAGTCCGTTACCCTAGGTGGTCAAAACTGGATCAACAATCTCCGACGCAACAATAAAAAAAGTTTAAATGATTGAATCGAAAATCCAATCAAGACTTGATCCCCTTTTCTTATGTTTATCATATCTTTTTGGAAAAAAAGCAAATCGCCTTTTTTGCATTTTTTGTCAGCGTGTAATTTCAAATGTATAGGTACTCCAAAAGTTGGAACGATGAACTCGTAGATGAACTAGAAGAATTTACGTGTAAGTAAAAAAATTGCGATATTTTTAAAGTTAATTAACTGGTTAATCGCCGCGATGAATTGTTTGATGTTATCATCGACTTTTTTTCGACGAAAATTAAAATTAAATTACTTGCCAGTTGGTCCAAACGTTTTGAGCTTCTTTTGGCGTTTCGCTCCTCCTCAGTGGACCTTAAAGTTAATTTTATTAATAGTATAATTTTCCATTTTACAAGAATGTGGTTTATAACATAAAATGTGGAGGATGTGAAAAATCCTACATTGGAGAAACAAGTCAATTCTTACAAAAAAGATTGGAACATCATAAAAACGATGTTAAAAACAAAAAAATAGGAGGAACCGGACTTGCACAACATAGTATCGAGTACGGTCATGTTTTTGATTTTAAAAATACCAAAATTTTAGAAAAAGTCTCGAAGTACAACACCAGAATCTGTGCAGAAATGTTTCACATTAAAATTAGGGGCGACAACGACGTTGTTAACAAACAGAAAGATTCAATTAACTTCAAATCAAATCAGCATACAACTCCATTTTACCAAAGATCAAGACACTGACAGATCAATGTAAACATAACATCAAAAACAAACACCAGACAGCGAATAACATTACGACGATCGCTAGATAAAGTAAGATAATTAGTTCTTGTAAAATGGAAAATTATACTGTTAATAAAATTAATTTTAAGGTCCACTGAGGAGGAGCGAAACGCCAAAAGTAGCTCGAAACGTTTGGACCAACTGGCAAGTAATTTCGTTTTTATTTTTGCCGAAAAAATTCGATGATAACATCAAACATTTTTGAAGTTATGGGAGACTTGATCCTTTATTGGAGGAGACTTGATCCTTCATTTCGGGGGCCCTAGTCCTTGGAAAAAATCAAACAAAATTTCAAATAAGAATGTCAATAGACTATTTTGATGATGTATTTTCTCATTTCACAATTTATAAATGTCAGAAGAAGATAATCCCAAAACTATGTCTCAACCTTGTTGTCATTGTATACTTTAAGGCGTTTTTCTGAATTTAAGTAAAAATCGACTTCCTTAGCCCTTTTTGCCAGACAATTATTGTATGAATATCAGTTATTGGATAAATAATTTTTTATGAGAAAAAAAACCTTTTTGAACTCTAGAGACCAATTGAACCCATAATGAACATTTCAGAAAACTTTATCTGAAAAATGGCGAGAGTTTGCCATTGTTTTGAAAATATAGTATTATGAAGTTCATATTGCACTTTAACGGTTTATGTATTGGAATGTATATTTTTGTATTAATTTTTTCATTTAAGAAACATTTTAAAGTGATAAAAAATTATCTTCAAGTCGCATTTTGTGAAATTTTTCAAATAAAGTTTCTCTGTTGTAGAATAGCTTGTAAGATTGTTATTATATTTTTATGATTCTTGTCCAGCATTCAACGACAACGCCCCACTAAGTCTGGCAGTTCTGTGAGTAGGTTAGTACTTGACCAGCATCTCGAATATTTTGTTGGCTCGTTTTTTATGTTAAATACCTACAGCTAGAGGTCTGATCCGGTCAGCCGATAAGCTTCAAATCGTCGGAAATTACGGTCGACTTACGCACCTAACTGTTGATATTATGGGCTGCCATATCGGATGCAACTGCTGAGGAATTTAGTTTTGCATCTCAACTAAACCATACCGAAAACCAAAACCAAACGGTCTCAGATGCGAGTGTTTTATATTCGTCTAACTTCGTCTTTGGGAGTTAATGACCTGCCGAATAATGACGACTGACTGACTGACTGACCATAGACAACGGCCCATTGGGAATAGATAACTGTAATGAGGCTGTCCGTCAGGGCTGAACCGAATGTTTACCTCAATGGATGCAATACGCAGCTCTGCACTGTGGTTAACTGAAACCTTCACAGCTCAATGATGTGACTCCCTGCCATGGGACCATAAAGGTGGTGTGGTAGTTAGTTGATAAACATTAACACCTCATAATAATGCCAATAGCTGCAAGGATAAGCGTTCAGGGCTGAGAAGATTGATTTGTGCGATGGCCAACAACTTATGCTCAAATCCGACATGATGGAACAATTGAGATCATATTACATACACAATTGGAGTTATAACTATTTGTACTCAAGGTGAAATAGAATTCAAATTGCGGAATCGAATTTGAAACAATTCCTTCTTTTACCAACTTTCAAAAGTTTCAAAAAATTAACTCAAGTTCAATTTTAACACAGGTGAAAAGATTAACCTGCACTGTTGAACATAACAAATAAAAGTAAAACTTTTTTATTAAAACTAACGTTAATCAAATAATTTAAATACGTGACTTACAAACTTTGATTATCATGCACCGAATAGTACGAATCAAGGACATCCACCATAATTTCAATGTACATCATGCAAAATTCTTAAAATCCAATTTAGAGCGGTTAATGTAAGCATAGTCATACTGAATTATATCCTTGTTAGCTAGAAATGAAACCTTTTAGAGGAACGCAAGTTCATTAAGGTTTTTCTTCCGAGTTTATACATTGAATAAAATCTATCAATCCAAAAAAAATATGAGGGTATTGCTTTTTCAATCGAAAATCTGTTGACTTGAAATCAACTTAAAAATAACATTTCAATATAAAACTTTTCAATCTCATTTTATTTTTTACTCCAACCTCCCAATTTCAATACCCAAAATAATGTCTTAATCTATTTTTAAGGACTTTATTTCCAATTTCCCGATGAAAATAGTGCTCAAACACTCTATGGCTGATGTCATACTGGGGCGGCAGGCGTAGCGTTCTGCGTTTCAATAAGAAAGCCAAGCAAAGCATTTGTATGACATACTGGTGTTTTGAATTTCACTAAGAATAATTTTTTTTTCACATCTGCTTATACTTTAAAAATAATAAAAATAATTCAAAATGGCGCAAGAAACCTTACAGCTAAGTTTGAACTTTCAACTGACCAAAATATGTAAATACAGCTGCAAAGAGTTATTTTCAAAGTATCATTATCGAATCATTTCGAACCTTAATTTTTACGATGCCTCCAAACATGATAACAACAAAGCAACTATAATGACGATTCCAAAATGGTATTTGTGATGAAAATCGGTCCTGTAGTTTTGCAGATGGAGCCAAAACTGTAAACTGTTTTTTGTTTTTGGCGATTTGTGTTTTTCATCCATTCATCATCATTTAGAATGCTTATAACTTGTTACAGGTTCCAAATATTGCGCTGATTTTATAATATTTGAAATCGTCAAGAATAAACCTATCCATGGATGCACAAATTTCTGGAGGTCCAAAGGAAGTTTTTCTCTCGTTTGCTAATAGACCGATTCTGTTTGATGTTATCATCGACTTTTTTCGGCGAAAATAAAAACGAAATTACTTGCCAGTTGGTCCAAACGTTTCGAGCTACTTTTGGCGTTTCGCTCCTCCTCAGTGGACCTTAAAATTAATTTTATTAATAGTATAATTTTCCATTTTACAAGAACTTATTATCTTACTTTATCTAGCGATCGTCGTACTGTTATTCGCTGTCTGTTGTTTGTTTTTGATGTTATGTTTACATTGATCTGTCAGTGTCTTGATCTTTGGTAAAATGGAGTTGTATGCTGATTTGATTTGAAGTTAATTGAATCTTTCTGTTTGTTAACAACGTCGTTGTCGCCCCTAATTTTAATGTGAAACATTTCTGCACAGATTCTGGTGTTGTACTTCGAGACTTTTTCTAAAATTTTGGTATTTTTAAAATCAAAAACATGACCGTACTCGATACTATGTTGTGCAAGTCCGGTTCCTCCTATTTTTTTGTTTTTAACATCGTTTTTATGTTGTTCCCATCTTTTATGTATCTTTTATGTAGCAACCCAAAAATTTTATTACAATTCCATACTGTGCAGGTCTAGGTGAGAAACTAGCCAGATATTTTAAACAATACGATATTAATGTAGCCTTCCAATCTTTAAACAAAGTTAAAAACACTATTTTCACAAAAACTAAAGACAAAATACCAAAAGATAAAACAGCAAATGTGGTTTATAACATAAAATGTGGAGGATGTGAAAAATCCTACATTGGAGAAACAAGTCAATTCTTACATAAAAGATTGGAACAACATAAAAACGATGTTAAAAACAAAAAAATAGGAGGAACCGGACTTGCACAACATAGTATCGAGTACGGTCATGTTTTTGATTTTAAAAATACCAAAATTTTAGAAAAAGTCTCAAAGTACAACACCAGAATCTGTGCAGAAATGTTTCACATTAAAATTAGGGGCGACAACGACGTTGTTAACAAACAGAAAGATTCAATTAACTTCAAATCAGCATACAACTCCATTTTACCAAAGATCAAGACACTGACAGATCAATGTAAACATAACATCAAAAACAAACACCAGACAGCGAATAACATTACGACGATCGCTAGATAAAGTAAGATAATAAGTTCTTGTAAAATGGAAAATTATACTATTAATAAAATTAATTTTAAGGTCCACTGAGGAGGAGCGAAACGCCAAAAGTAGCTCGAAACGTTTGGACCAACTGGCAAGTAATTTCGTTTTTATTTTCGCCGAAAAAAGTCGATGATAACATCAAACAATTCATCGCGGCGATTAACCAGTTAATCACATAGACCGATTCTCTAAATTCAAATTTTAGTTTTTTTTGTTAACTTTATTGTTGTTTTCACAGAACATACTAGGTTCTTCAAAAATCTCACGTAAACTACAGATAAAATATCTTTGAAATACGGATATTTGGTGAACAGCTTTTGAAAGTTAACTTTAACCTTAACCTTAAAGTAAGGTTGCCAGAATTTTTTCCACTTCCATCCGGGCCTAGCAATTCCGGGCATTTTTTCAAAAAAACCTGGCATAATCCGGGCATGGATTCCAATTTTTAAAATCCAAAATCCGGTCAAAAACCGGGCAAAATTTAGGTGTTATTATATATAAAAGCAAAGAAAAAATGCAAAAAAAAATGAAATTAATGTTTTATGTTGTTCAGATTTCGACTGGTTTTTGTTGATGTGGTTTGACTTTCTTTTCTGAAATCGGCACTGCAGTCTATTTTCGAAATGATGATTATTTTATTTCATCCAACGTTTCGAGACTAGGTTGGTCTCATCCTCAGGGAAAACTACAAGGTTGTACATATTTTGTTGAGTTAATGGATTTGAGCATAATCTGTTTTGTCCTACTTACAATATAGTCATCTCTATGTGGCTTTTGTGAAGACTAATGTCTGGCCCAGTTGTAGATTTTCCTGCTCGAACTGTTAGATTTTGTTAATTGACATTTTTATAATGTTATTTCTAAACTAATCTTACCAATAATAGAAAATTATGATAAATTTAAAACTATCTCACAGAACTTTTCAACGGTGATTTTGAAAGACTGAACAAACGGCTTTTTCAAAATGAAGTGTTGCTTGCGTTTGTCAGTTGGGTATCTGTTTGATTGTTGTCTGTTGTTTGTGTTGGAGGGAGAGAATCTGTGTTTTTAACAATTTTCGGGAGAGATTTTGTTTTATAATTGTGTTTCTTCAGGTTGTTTAGTATGTTAGCGTACATTGCATTAAGATTGTTGGTATCTGTTTTTAAATTGACTGTGTTCGGATTATTGAATATGTGGCACATTTCAAGGAACTTTAAAGTATGTGTGTTGAAACTGCTATCGAGAATTTTTGTCTGTGTTATGTTGAACCTATGTCCCGTCTCCAGACAGTGGTCGATAAGAGCTGTGGTGTCCTTTTCCTTTGGTGCTGCATTCGTAATGATATGTTGATGTTGATGTTGTTGGTCGTTTGTTCCATTGGTTTTGCGTTTCTTCTTGATGTATTGGTCGATCAGCTTGATGTTACTTTTATGGCCTGAAAGTCTTTGATCCAGGGTGTTTTTGGTTTGTCCGATGTATACACACGGACAATCGTTTTGACAAGGTATTTCGTAGATGATGTTAGTTTTTTCCCCATTTGGTTTTGGATCTTTGACTTGGCTGAACAGTTGGCCGACTGTTATAATTTGTCTCGTGGCGATTTTGGTGGACGGAAAATCTTTCACGAAACTTTTGATAAGTTTGTCAGACAGATGGGGCACGTATGGGATGGATCTGTAGGTGCATTCATCTGTTGTTTGTTGGTTGGTGATATCTGTGGTGGCATTCTGGGTGATTGTTGGTTGGTCGGTGTTTTGGGCTATTGGTGGAGATGAGCTGGGTTGTTTTTTTGGCGACTGAGTTTGGTGGCGTTTTTTATGCAGGTTTAAAAGTCTGTTGATTAATGTTCTGGGATAGTTGTTTCTATTGAGGTGCGAGTGGATTGTCTGTGCTATGTCTTGGCTATGGTTGTTGCTGGTTAGGTATGATACTCTGCCTATGAAGTTGTTGGCTACATTAATTTTGTGCTTAAGCTGGTGGCAAGAATGAAAATTGAGCATCCTTCCAGAGGCAATCGGTTTTGTGTACCATTCCGTTGTTAGCGTTTGATCTTGGTTGCGGATGACTACCATATCCAGATAGGGTAGTTTACCTTCTTTTTCTTCCTCTATTGTGAACTGTATCCTATCTTCCTGCTTGTTGAAAGTTTCCAGAAGTATTTGGATATCAGTTTTCGGAATTGCAAGAAACAAATCGTCAACATATTTCCGAATAATGGGGATCGGGAAAGGGAGCGCTTTAAGTGCTCTACCAATTATCGTGTCAAGAACCATCTGTGCTAGAATTGGTGACAGTGGGCTTCCCATAGCTGTGCCGAAAGTTTGTACATAATATGTGTTTTTAAATTGGAAATATGAGGCTTCCATTAGAAATTCTATGATTTCTATGAACAGGTCGAGGTTGATTTGTGTGTTGATCTCCTTCCAGTGTTCGATGAGATTACTAATGACTAAATGTCGGGGTATATTAGTGAATAAAGAGACAACATCCAGAGATATGATGATATAATTATCTGGTAGTTTGATTCCGTTGATATCATCGCAAAATTCGAACGAACTCTTGGTTTCATATTCACTGGTTATCGAACTTCGAAGAATGTTAGCCATAAACTTCGCAAGTTGATAAGTGGGAGCAGTTATATTTGGAATTACTGGTCTTAGTGGGAGCTCGTTTTTGTGAGCCTTGGGTTGGCCATATATCCTGGGGCAAGTTGCATTCGAAATGGACAGTTTTTTGCGTTTATATTTGTCTATAAGGTTCAAATCGAAGAAGCGTTTCGCAAAAGAATTGTTCTTCGTTTGGTAACCACTTGTGGGATCTCTTTTCGTTTTTCTATACGTTCTACTATCGTTAACCAAATGTGTCATCTTCCTTTTGTAGTCTTCAGTGTTCATGATAACAGTTCTGTTACCCTTGTCTGAAGCCAAGACGCATATTTCGGGATGTTGTTTGAGGAATGCTGTTGTTATTTTCTTGGCGTTCATACATAGCTTAGTGTTAGGGTCAGTGTTTTGGATTTGATGCTCAAGACTGTTCATGTGATTCTGGATTATGTTAACAGCTTTGCTGCGATTTGTGTTTTGAATGAGTTCTTCTTTAGTTGTTTCCAATATTCCTTCGATGTCAGCCAGAATGTGGTAGAAGAACTCATTCAAAACACAAATCGCAGCAAAGCTGTTAACATAATCCAGAATCACATGAACAGTCTTGAGCATCAAATCCAAAACACTGACCCTAACACTAAGCTATGTATGAACGCCAAGAAAATAACAACAGCATTCCTCAAACAACATCCCGAAATATGCGTCTTGGCTTCAGACAAGGGTAACAGAACTGTTATCATGAACACTGAAGACTACAAAAGGAAGATGACACATTTGGTTAACGATAGTAGAACGTATAGAAAAACGAAAAGAGATCCCACAAGTGGTTACCAAACGAAGAACAATTCTTTTGCGAAACGCTTCTTCGATTTGAACCTTATAGACAAATATAAACGCAAAAAACTGTCCATTTCGAATGCAACTTGCCCCAGGATATATGGACAACCCAAGGCTCACAAAAACGAGCTCCCACTAAGACCAGTAATTCCAAATATAACTGCTCCCACTTATCAACTTGCGAAGTTTATGGCTAACATTCTTCGAAGTTCGATAACCAGTGAATATGAAACCAAGAGTTCGTTCGAATTTTGCGATGATATCAACGGAATCAAACTACCAGATAATTATATCATCATATCTCTGGATGTTGTCTCTTTATTCACTAATATACCCCGACATTTAGTCATTAGTAATCTCATCGAACACTGGAAGGAGATCAACACACAAATCAACCTCGACCTGTTCATAGAAATCATAGAATTTCTAATGGAAGCCTCATATTTCCAATTTAAAAACACATATTATGTACAAACTTTCGGCACAGCTATGGGAAGCCCACTGTCACCAATTCTAGCACAGATGGTTCTTGACACGATAATTGGTAGAGCACTTAAAGCGCTCCCTTTCCCGATCCCCATTATTCGGAAATATGTTGACGATTTGTTTCTTGCAATTCCGAAAACTGATATCCAAATACTTCTGGAAACTTTCAACAAGCAGGAAGATAGGATACAGTTCACAATAGAGGAAGAAAAAGAAGGTAAACTACCCTATCTGGATATGGTAGTCATCCGCAACCAAGATCAAACGCTAACAACGGAATGGTACACAAAACCGATTGCCTCTGGAAGGATGCTCAATTTTCATTCTTGCCACCAGCTTAAGCACAAAATTAATGTAGCCAACAACTTCATAGGCAGAGTATCATACCTAACCAGCAACAACCATAGCCAAGACATAGCACAGACAATCCACTCGCACCTCAATAGAAACAACTATCCCAGAACATTAATCAACAGACTTTTAAACCTGCATAAAAAACGCCACCAAACTCAGTCGCCAAAAAAACAACCCAGCTCATCTCCACCAATAGCCCAAAACACCGACCAACCAACAATCACCCAGAATGCCACCACAGATATCACCAACCAACAAACAACAGATGAATGCACCTACAGATCCATCCCATACGTGCCCCATCTGTCTGACAAACTTATCAAAAGTTTCGTGAAAGATTTTCCGTCCACCAAAATCGCCACGAGACAAATTATAACAGTCGGCCAACTGTTCAGCCAAGTCAAAGATCCAAAACCAAATGGGGAAAAAACTAACATCATCTACGAAATACCTTGTCAAAACGATTGTCCGTGTGTATACATCGGACAAACCAAAAACACCCTGGATCAAAGACTTTCAGGCCATAAAAGTAACATCAAGCTGATCGACCAATACATCAAGAAGAAACGCAAAACCAATGGAACAAACGACCAACAACATCAACATCAACATATCATTACGAATGCAGCACCAAAGGAAAAGGACACCACAGCTCTTATCGACCACTGTCTGGAGACGGGACATAGGTTCAACATAACACAGACAAAAATTCTCGATAGCAGTTTCAACACACATACTTTAAAGTTCCTTGAAATGTGCCACATATTCAATAATCCGAACACAGTCAATTTAAAAACAGATACCAACAATCTTAATGCAATGTACGCTAACATACTAAACAACCTGAAGAAACACAATTATAAAACAAAATCTCTCCCGAAAATTGTTAAAAACACAGATTCTCTCCCTCCAACACAAACAACAGACAACAATCAAACAGATACCCAACTGACAAACGCAAGCAACACTTCATTTTGAAAAAGCCGTTTGTTCAGTCTTTCAAAATCACCGTTGAAAAGTTCTGTGAGATAGTTTTAAATTTATCATAATTTTCTATTATTGGTAAGATTAGTTTAGAAATAACATTATAAAAATGTCAATTAACAAAATCTAACAGTTCGAGCAGGAAAATCTACAACTGGGCCAGACATTAGTCTTCACAAAAGCCACATAGAGATGACTATATTGTAAGTAGGACAAAACAGATTATGCTCAAATCCATTAACTCAACAAAATATGTACAACCTTGTAGTTTTCCCTGAGGATGAGACCAACCTAGTCTCGAAACGTTGGATGAAATAAAATAATCATCATTTCGAAAATAGACTGCAGTGCCGATTTCAGAAAAGAAAGTCAAACCACAAATGAAATTAATGTTTTATTAATGTAATTGCAGACTTCCAAAAATTTTTTGGAACACTTAAATATTTAAAGGTTTATAAAAGTAAATCAGTGAAATTATTTGAAACAACCGTTGAAAATTTCCATACCGTTAATCGATTTTGCAGAAACTTACTCAAAAACTTTAATTTTTTTTGGTTTCTTTGTGAAAATTGTGAAAAAATCCGGGCAATATCCGGACTTTTTTCACGATATCCGGGCAACCAGGCCGGACCGGACTTTCTCGAAATTTTGCATCAAATATCCGGGCAAACCCGGATAAAACCGGGCAATCTGGCAAGCTTACCTTAAAGGGAACCAATCTAAACACATATGAAAATATCTTGTAACCTGAGTTACAAAATTTATTTCAAACGACTTACTTTTGAACCCGATTGCCTTTAAAAACCTTCAAGTTTGCCTTGAAAGCTCTATAAACGACGTTCTATCGTTGATAGAATATTATTTAAAGGAAAGCTTTACACGAAATTACAGAAACAGGTGGTAAATTCATTCTGGAAAACAATACTTTTCTTACAAAGTATACAAATAAAAATCAATGCGCAGATCGTGGTGAAGAAAAAACTCTAAACAGAGCAAAATCAATACGCTTAACTATTTTAAAATTCAACAATGCTTCGCCATACAAAATGGGAAAATATAAACAAAAAGGTCTATAGACACATTCCACGCGCTTGTACCGCTCAAAAGTGATTTTTATCCGTTCGCGTATCAAAAAATCTCAAAACTGTCTATAATCTTGATAATTCAAATCACACAGAACAAACGGAAAAAAGAGAAAAAAGTTTTTTACACATGTTTTAGAAATTTTGATTTTGAAACTTATTTTTTGTTGGAAAAGTGGTGTTTTGACAACTTTCACAAAATCATTAATTTTAATAGATGGATGATTTGTTTTTGGAAATATTTTTAGTAAGTTTAGAAGCCAAAAAACAAGGCTTCATTTTTTAGAAAAAAGAATTTGTTTATATTCAATGTAGTTGGTTTGAAAAGCGAACAGAAATAGTCGCAAATGAGTGAATTCACGTCACAAAAAAAGGGAAGTTTTTTAGTTTACGAGAAAACTCTGACATTTTTTTTAAATAAAAAATGAGATTTTCTTTGAAAATGATATGACGATTCTAAAACTTTAAAATTTATAGAAATCGGTTGGAATCTAGCTGAGTTACAACAGCGCGAATGAGTGAATTCACGTTACAAAATTTGATTTTTTGTTAAATTGTATATAAAAAGTGTGCTCTGAAAGCTGTTTTGACCCTCCAGATGGTCGGATTTTTACAAATCGAGCATAATTTGGATGATTTTTTTAAATAAGTTCATTATCTTCAAAAAAAATATACAAAAAGATTGAAAAAATATACACTTTTTTTTTTGGTGAATCTTAAAATGAAGACAGTAGTAATTTTAACATATGATCCCTCAATATGTTGCTATTCAAGTGCCAATTAAAATAAGGAAAAAGTTAGGTGCAGATACTGAAAATTTATGATTGTAAAAGTCGGAACAACAAAAAATCGTTTTTGAAAGTGTGCATAGAATTTCAAGGCTCCAAAGAATGGTTCAGGATAATCACAGTATAACTTCATATTTCGTGACGTGAATTCAGTCAATTACCCTGTTCTGTTTGAACTGAGTGAATTCACATCACAACTTTAAATAAGCATAACTTCGTTCGTTGTTGTTCAATCGAGAAGTTCCGTACATCAAATTGTGGGAAATTGTTTTCTTTAGAACTCATTTGAAGACACCGATATTCTATTTCCACAGAGAGAACAGAAAATCAAAGATGTATATACCAAAGTCCGAAATGATTAATTCTAGCCTGAATTCATGTCACAAAAGTAATCAATCACAACTAAAACAACTTAAATTTTAAAATGACTAATTTCATTCATTATATTATATTCATTTTGAAAGAAAATTCAATTTGCGACCGTACATTTTTTTTTCATTTTCAAGTAAATTGGTTGAGTTCTAGAATGATAACAGTGCAGAAAAGTCCGGAAAAGCGATTCCACGCCACAGTGGAATGTATCTTTAGCTTAATTAGCTTGGTTAAAATAAATTTGTCGTATTCGTATTCTAGAGAGAAGTTTCCAGACTTGAAATTTTTATTTCAATAAAGTTTTAAAATTTTTACAGTGTTCCTGAATTGATTATGATTTTTTAATTTTTTTATCCTTTTTCTAAAAAAAATAAAGTTTTACAATTCAAGTGAAATGTTGCACAGTTTGTTATCATGATAAGAGAATCAATATTAAGGTCTTTAAGCAGTAAAACTTCGGCTTTAAAAAACCTTTATATACACAGAAAAAAAAATCTGAGCTTAACATTTCATGTATAATTTGATTTCATGTAAAATTCGGTCAAATGTATTGAAAATCATAACGCAGCCATGATTTTCGCATGAAACGATGTTTTGAATCAAAATCGTTGCAAGGTGTTTCTTATTGTTTGCCAATTTTTATAAGTATAAAAAAAGTGAAATCCTTTTAAAATCGTCCATCAAAAAACAAATTGTATATTGCCATTTTGTAAAAAAAAAAAGTGTGATTAGGCGGCATCCATAAATTACGTAACGCAAAATATGCACTTTTTGGACCCCCTCCCCCCCGTATGTCACAAATCGTAACGCTTTGACGTACCCCCCTATGAAAATTACGTAACGCTGATAATAACCCCTCTCCCCTCCTCCGATTTTCTCATGTTCAAAAATACTGATTTTCGAAGGTCAAAACAGAGAATTTTTTTAACGTTCTTTAAAACGGAATGAATATCATCGATCAGAATAGCTTCTTAGTACTCATTGATGATAATTCTCTGATAAAATAAATTGAATGTCTTATTACGAGTTGCTCTGTGCTTGTTAACTGATGATCTACCTTGTTTATGTTATTTTGTTCAAAGAGCATAACTTGCTACGCAAAATTTACTCCACTTAGTAATATTCGTCGGAATAATCAAAATTGCGTTTTTAAATCAATTGAGAAAAAATAGTAAATTTTTCTTAAAGTTCAATTGAGTTCTTGGGGATAAATGTACCCAAGATTCGGTTTTCCAACGGTTATTTCACGGTTATTTCAATACACATTTTAAAGAATCTATCCCACAATCATTAAAAAGCAAAGGTTACAATCCTTTTTCTATCATATTGAAGCTGACAAATTTTAGGCTGATTTGGGTTTGCTTATCATTCTGCTATAATTGCATGACATCTAAATAGTTGCGATGAAACTGAAATTTTTAAGGAAAAAATCGTTACGTAACGATGAGCATACCTCCCCCCTCCCCTATGTCACAATTCGTAACGATCGAGCTTACTCCCTCCCCCCCCCCTAGGAGCGTTACGTAATTTATGCATGCCCCCTTAGGGGAGAATTAGGATATTCCACAGGGATGGATACTTGACTCCTCAGCTATATCTCGAAACTGGAATGTAGATCAAATGTTCTAGACAAAATTTATATACAGCACAAACAACATACTTGTTATCTAAACAAAAATAACGAAAATTTATATTATGAGCTATTGCACTTTGTTTGACAAATCTATCAAAGCGTGACTTTATGATCATTTTAAAATGGTTCCCAGCCGAAAAAATATAATTAAAATATAAATTTCGATTTGTCAATCGTTTGAATATAATATGAACTTCTCAATGCCATATTTTAAAAGCAATAGTAAACTCTCAATATTTTTAAGAAACAAATTTCCATAATATATGTTATGGGTTCACTTGATCCTTCAAGTGCAAATGATATATATTTCTGATAATATTGGTTGTGGATAATTTCTAAGCAAGAAATTATTTATATTTATCCAATGGCTTATATTTATTCAATATTTTCCCTAAAAAAGGACTCAACAAAGTGCATTTATCTGAAAATTAGAAAATTGCGCCTTTAAGTATGCAATGAATACAGCGTAGAAGACAAACTTTTAGAATCATTTTTGTCTGACACTTATGAACTGTGAAATGAAAACTGATATGGCCAAAAAAGTCAGTGAAATTTTTATCTTTAGATTTTGCATGGTTTTTTGTTAAAGCTTAAAGCGCCCTGAATAAAGGATCAAGTATCCTTTAATAAAAAAAATCCATGCCCCTTTAACTTTCAAATTATCACAGTTTTTTCTAGTCTCACAAAAACGTATCTAGTTCATCTACGGATTCATGTATCGATTTACCTTTTGCACCATATAAACTTGAAATTACGTGATGTCAGAAAATGCAAAAAAAATATATGATGAAAACAAGAAAAAGGGATCAAGTATCCCCATTCTCCGCTAAGGCTAAAACGTGTTAAAGTACAGCAATATTCCATACCGTGCAGGGTTTATCTGAATTTTTAATATAGTCCCGTTAACACTTTTTGGATGGATGATTTTGGAAACAATTTTTCATTTCTTTTCAAAATAGGTAGCACTAAGTTTATCTAGAATGTTTTTTAATTGAATTACTTTTTTTTGGTTCGTTGTACATTGAAATGTCCTTTGCAAAGTGATGGAGTTAAACTCCAGTTAATGACATGAACTTGTCATTTGTTTTTTTTGAATATTAAACAATGCAAATCCATCTACATGTATGAAAATCCCTTTTTTTATTAACATGCCTAAACTTAAATCCAAGAATGTAAAGAAAAAAGCTTAATTGTGCTGAAATTTTTCTAACAACAAATTGAGAATATTTTTGACCTTTTCCTGCAGTATTTTATGTAAACGAAAGTACTTTTTGTTCCACTCATTTTTAATTGTTAGATTTCATATCAACTTTATTGGTTAGATTTATTCTTATATTTAAAAAATGTTTAGAATTAGAAACAAGAGGTGAACTGAAGCTTAGAACAAAATATCACTTCTATCCAACAAAGTCTATTTTTCGCAATTCTATCGAGTAATGTACTATTTTTGAGTTTTTTTTTTACAAATAAGCAATAAAATATATTTTTTTTTGTTATTGTTATCTTACAATACGTCATAAGTCATGTAAATGTAATAGAAATAACTTGTTCCAATTGTTGTCAGGTTTAAACATGTAAAAGTACTAGATTATTTAATATCTACTGTGTTGCAAAAGCCTACTCAGATGAATATTATATTAATGAAATGAAATCAAGCAAATTTCTTCATAGGACGTGTCATAGAATTTGTACAATTTTCAAACAATCTACTTAATCGATATTCAAATATTCGCATATAATTAATATTTTTTCTGAACAAATCCACTGTTAGAAGATCCCATCCCAGATCATCAATTTGTCTCGGATTCGCTAATTTGTGCACATTTTCCATAGATCAATGTCGACTAGCTTTTTAGCACCTTGCCGCCGGCGTTACGCCAATTTAGAGCCAGTCACTCTAGAGAAGATATTTTACATCGACCGGCGGCGGCTGGGAAGATGCACCTCGCCATTATTTACCTGTAACTTGCAAGATCCGCTTGGTGCTAATCAAAGTTCCGAGGATTCTCGCTCGATCGCTTCATAACTCGCTCGATGGACACGGTACTTTATTGTCCCCGTCACAATTAGAAGGGATGCACCCAGGAAAGGTGGCAAATTCCTCGACCCGAGTCGAGACACAATGTTGCATCGATTATGCAAATTTACCACCAGATGGCGCAATTGCTAGTCAAAAGCAGTTACTTCATATCAAATATTTGCGGTTTGGTTCAGGCGGGCGTATCTTCCCTGGTCGGGGAATCCAAACGGTTTGCTTTTCGATCGTTAAATGGCAAAATATCCAGGATGATTTTGAAAAAAAAAACATCAGAAGTCAGGAATAAACTACAAGAAAATAATGTGAATAAAAAATTATCCATAAGTTTAAACATCTTACAAATGTTTACACGTCCTTTCGAAGTCTTACAGGCGGACTCTGTAACACAAATCAAAAGCAGCTTCACTTTCATACTGATTTAATTTGAGGCTTAGCGCTCGGAAGACACGTGCTAGTTTTCTCCTGGCTCTGACTTTTGATTTATTTCCAGTGGGCCACCTCGAAGGCAAGTTGATCGGCAATCAGGCCTACCTGCTGTTCCTGGATAAGCAAGATAATTTAGTCGAATGCATTGTGCTGGGGAGTAGGAACACTGTTTGATGGATTGGCTGATTTAGCTTTGTTGAACAGCCACTTGTCGCCTCAAACACCACGAAGGTTTTTCGCACCAGCAAGATGCTGATGAATCTAGACGAATTATGTTAGAAGATAATATCTTGGCCAAGAGTTACACATCATGATCGTCAATCAATTTGCTGCACTTTGAATGATAGGTTACATTTGATTGAAGCTAACAAATGATTTATTAAGCGGCTTCACGGGAGCTGCGTTCTTTTTTTCTGTTGACAATCATAGAATATAATGTCCTCCTAATCCATCCCACTGCAGTGGGGCATGCCGGAATGATAACTACACCGAATAATCGGTTGGCCGATTAGACATCTTTGACTCTTGTCTAAATGGTAGGCAGAATGGCTCTTGTGCTAAATGCTTGTTAGGCCGGATGGGTTAGATTAGGTCGCATGGTTGCTAGGGTGAATAATCGTTAAGCCAAATGGATACTAGGCGATTGGATGCTAATCCGCTAAGACATCATTCACGTTTGTATGCGCGTTAGGACGAATGGGTATTAGTCCAAACGGACGCTAGGCCGAATGGCCGATAGGCCAAATGGTCGTAAGAACGTATAATCATTAGGTAGAATGGTCATCAGGCCGAACAAAAAGTAGGTCGAATGGTCACCAGAGCAAATGACCATTAGGCCGAATGGTCGTTAGGCCGAATGGATATTTGGTTCAATTGATGCTAGGCTGAGTAGATACTAAGCCGAATTGATGATAGGCCGATAAAACATCCTCAACGCTTGCCTGCGTTATGTTATGGTCGCTAGGCCGAGCAATTGCTACGAAGTTTGGCCAAATGAGCGTGTCAATGTGTCAATTTTCGACAGGTTGTCATGGTTGAAGTTAGGTCTGATATAAGGGTTAAAGAAAGTAACGAAGTTAAAGGTAAGAACAAATTGATCTTGTACCATTTCTACATCTGGGTTCAGTGTTTTTCTAAATTCATTGATCAACTTTTTCTGTTTTGCACAATCACAACAAAACCGGAACCTAGTCCATTTTAAATCACACTGACTAGTCAAATTTCAATAGTTTCCATCATAAGCTTATCGTTTCTATGAAAAATTCGACATCAATTGTCCTTAATAGCTAAACCTGATAAATCACATTTTATGTTTTTAGTTTTGTGCACACGGTTTCTTTTTAAGAACAATTTCAAGATAAAAACGGCATTCTTCAAAATTTGCTTCATTACAGAGGAGACTATTGTAGGGATCAGATAGGCTTAGTTATATTTTCAGGAAGATTAGGAGGCCAAGGATAATTATGTCAGATATTTTCGGAGAACCCAACAATAAAGACGTGAAACCAAGAAGCATCTTTTAATCAACCGACATCCTGCAGTTTTTCAGAAGTGGGATTGAAGTAAGAAGAGCCCCGTCTGGAAAACCCAAAATTCACGAAAAAAACTCCGTGGATTACCCCTGAAGTTGAGAAAATACGACGCGTTCCGGATCTGTCGGAGGAAGCTGAAGGAGCAGCTTTTCCAGGCGTTGGCACTGTCAGGACGACAGGCAAGGCTGGAACCGAAGATGCCGGAAGATCGATTTTCCTCCTTCCGGACGATGGAAGAAATTGGATACGGAAGTTATTCCAGCAAATGGATAAGTCCTCTCACGTCAAGGCAGACAGGAACGATTCGGATGCTGTGGTAAGAGCTAGATGGATAGCTGTTCCAGGCACTGACGCTGTCCAGATGACAGGTGGTGCTGGAGCCACAGATCGCGCAGTTCGTTCTCTCTACTAGCCAACGGTCTGAGGAGCTGGAAGTGGAATTCAAAGATGGTCACTGCAAAATAATGGAGGTCCACAAGAATCTTTGAAAAATATGAATAGTGACTTTGCTTAGTAACAGTCAAACGCGATTCCAAGATCACAGGGTTATAAAGATTTGGGTGTTAGTTTTCTAGAAAAATGTGATTTGAAATTGTTATTGAAATTTGCTTTACATATATTTTTTTTTTTTTTTATGATACATCGAGGACGATGAATCTGTCAGGATGGCCGAGCTGTAGGAATCCGGCTAATTTAGTTAAATCAGGAGGCTACGGTATTCAAAAATTGTAATCATGTCAGATTAACCCGAGACGTTCAATACTAAAGAAGCAAAACCAAATTTTAAGCGTCTTTCATTTAAGCGGCATCCTGCGAATTTCAATTCCAATTTCGAACACATTTTTTCTAGAAAACTAACGCTCAAATGTTTATACTAACCCTGTGATCTTAGAATCGCTTTTTACTGGTATTAAGCAAAGTCTTTATTCATATTTTCAAAGAATCTTCCAGACCCTGCTTATTTTGCGGTGATCATCTTTGAATTCCGCCTCCAGCTCCTCAGACCGTCGACTAGGAGAGAAAAAGGACTCCGCGATCTGTGGCTCCAGCACCCCCTGTCATCTGGACAGCGTAAGTGCCTGGAACAGCTACTTATCTAGCTCTTACCACAGCATCCGGATCGTTTCTGTCCGCCTTGCCGTACGAGAACTTCTAGAATAGCTAGAATAACTTCCGTATTAAACTCTTCCAATGAAATCCTCCCATCGTCCGGAAGAAGGAAAATCGATCTTCCGGCATCTTCGGTTCCAGCACCGCCTGTCGTCCGACAGCGCCAGTGCCTGGAAAAGCTGCTCCTTCAGCTTTCTCCGACAGATCCGGAACGCTTCGTATTTTCTCAGCTTCACGGGAGATTCATGGAAAAATGTTTTTTCGTGAAATCGGGATTTTCGAGACCGGGTTCTTCTTGCTCCAATCCCACTTCTGAAAATTGTAGGATGCCGCTTAAATGAAAGACGCTTCAGTTTGGATTTGCTTCTTTATTATTGAACATCTCGGGTTAATATGACATAATTAGAATAGTTGAAAACCGTAGCCTCCTGATTTATCTTAACTAGCTGGGCTCCTACACTATCTATCCAATTGTTCAAGAAAAAATTTGGATTTTTTTTGTTTCTGGAAACTTTAAATTTGAAATGTGGTGAAGACTTTGCATAAATTGTAATTGTAATTATTTCCTTATTCAGCGACGATAAACTTTATGAATTATTACACTATATCAAAGAGATAAAAATAAAAAAAAACTTTAAAAATGTTGATAACCAATATTTTATATCAAATATTTTGGCAAAGATGTTAAATTTTGAAGAACATTTCAAAATTAACAATAAAGATGATCAATAGTTAGCCTTGAAATCAACTGGCAAACACTAGAGCTTATTTACAAAATGACGGTAATAAAGGTTGTTTTCTCTATGATCGTTTCTATCGAAGGCAGAAGGTATGTAGTTTAAAGTTGAGTGAATAAAGTAATAATTCAATCATTCTAGAATACATAGGTTCCCCTTCATTATTTATTTGTTCTTGGGATACCTATGGGTGTGCGTGTGGAAAATAAATAAAAAAAACTATCTGTTTTGATAATCGTTGAATGTGTGCATTGTTATCTTGTGGAGTAACCATTTTTATCATGAAATAAATATGTAGTTATGATGTGAAACATATTTACTTTCATCATCGAGTCTTCAGTTTTTTTTATACAACCCACCGGAGGTTGTCACTAAATGTTTAATAAACTTTTAAAAGCTTTAAAACATTTTATTAAATCGTTATATAAACATGATTTCAAATTTAAAACACACTTTACTTTTGTAGGATCTGTAAATTTTCTATAAATTCGACAGTACGCTCATTACAAACCGCCAAAAAGAAATGAGATTTATGAAACACTCAGAATTGCTTTTTTTTTAATTTTAAATAAATCATTTGCTTCCACGTAGAGCCTTGTCACAATTTTGGAACCGATATGATGTAGAAAGATTTAAATGTAACTTAACTCACTCAATTCAAAACTACACTCTGTCTTGGATAGAAATGATCATTAAGATTACACCTTCACAACCATGCTTTTATTTATTTGATACAGTTTTGTAAGTTTTTTAAGACTAATTTTAGATCATTTTTGTTGTTAATTTTAAAATTTTCCTTGAAATTTAATATTAATGCCTGAATTATCGATTAAAAATCATTTTTATTAAAAGTGTTGGAATTATTTATTATGTTTGATGAAATCTGGATACATCTAAGCTCAAGGATGTAAATTTGAAGTTTTTAGAAACATGACTTAGAGAAAGTTTAAAAAATTTTTTCACGTTCGCAAATCTTCAAAGAAAAAAGTTGTTAAAAATAGACCCTCCGATCGATTTATTTTTCCTGAAATATTCTCCTCTATATTGCGGAAAATTTTCAGAGATGCCGGTTTTTCCTTTATGAAGGTAAAGGCGTTTTTACCTAAAAGGAAACTTTCTAGACTACAGGGTTAAAGAAATTCGAAAAAAGTTGCAAAACGACACACCCTAGTGTGCACTGCACATGAATCGATTGCTCTAAAAATTTAGTTTTTCAAAGTTAGACATAATGAAACACTTCATTGGAAGACTGTAAGATGATATGAGCTACGACGGAAATGTTAAAAAGGATAGATCAACTCAACTTGTCGACGTCCACGGAATTTACAGACCACCCGCTTATTCTTTCAGCTTGTTATGTGACCAGTTAGAATCTATTCTCTCATCCACATCTGATACACATTCATGCCTTATTGTCGGTGATTTGAATGTCCCTGTTAACCTAGTCAATACAAATATTGTGTGTAAATACAAATCATTGTTGGAATCCTTTAGTTTCCTTTGTACCAATTCTTACCCAACTAGGCCAAAAAGTCAAAACATTCTAGACCATGTTATATGTAAAATAAAAGATATTGAACGCCTTAAAAATTACACAATACTTACTGATAAAAGTGATCATTCACAAATCTTTACAACTTTTGAAATGTCATCAGAAAGACAAAAAGTGGTCTTGAATAAAGATATCACGGATCACACTAAACTTAATAATCTGTTTTCGGAATACTTAAGATCGTTCGTCCCAAGAGATAACGTAAATAATTGCATTGAAGAAATAGTAGCTACATACAATCGCATGCTTAAGCAGTGTACAAAAACAGTATCTAAGCAAATAAGCTTGAAAGGCAGATATTGTCCTTGGATGTCTTTTGACCTATGGGCTCTGATTAAGTTGAAAGATAATTGTTTAAAACGAGAAAAAAAACATCCTAATGATAACAATCTAAAAGAAATGCTTGTGCACATTAACAAAAAACTGCACCATAAAAAGAAAACGTGTAAACGGATGTATTTTGAGAGATTACTAAATGATACTACCCATTCTAAACTCTGGAAAAACATCAACCAACTCTTGGGTAAATCTAAATCATCGACACCAATCACACTCACAGAAGGTGAAGAACTCATTACAGATAAAAAACTTGTTGGCAATAAATTTAACAGATATTTTTCTTCGATTGGATCAGATCTTGCTAAGAAAATACCCGTTGAAACTGAATTTGATGTCTTGTCCAACATCAACGAGGTTCAGAACACAATTTTCTTGCAACCAACGGATGAAAATGAAGTAAACTCAGTCATTATTACCCTTAAAAAACAAAAAAGCTGTGGGCCTGATAGTTTTCCCGTAAGTGTGTTAAAAAATAACAGCATTTTATTCACTCCCATCCTCAAACAGTTTTTTAACTCAATAATTGAATCTGGACGCTACCCAGATTGCCTAAAAACAGCAAAAGTGACTCCTATTTTTAAATCAGGCGATCCAGAAGATGTTAGCAACTATCGACCAATATCAAGTCTCAGCGTATTTAGCAAAGTTTTCGAGAAGTTACTAGTAAATAGAATTACCAATTTCCTCAATTGTAACAATGTTCTATATAGTATGCAATATGGGTTTAGAGCAGGCTCAAATACTCTTATTGCAATTTCTGAACTTGTGAATTCCATAATTAAAGAAATTGATTCCAAAAATATAGTTGGTGCTTTATTCTTGGACCTGAAAAAGGCGTTTGATACGCTTAATCATAGCATCTTACTGGAAAAATTAAATAAATATGGAATAAGGGGCAAAGCAAATGATATAATTCACAGTTATCTTTCGGATAGGAAACAATATGTAGTTGTTCAAGGAGTAGAGAGTGAAATTAGAAATATTGGTGTAGGCGTCCCACAAGGTAGCAATATAGGGCCACTACTTTTTCTTTTATATATTAATGATCTATGTAAACTTCCACTTTTAGGTACAGCAAGGCTTTTCGCAGATGACACAGCACTTTTCTATACAGGAAAATCTCCGAATGTCATAATCGATAACATGGAGCATGATTTAAAATTACTATCCGCATATTTTAACAGCAATTTGCTATCATTAAACTACACAAAAACAAAGTATATGATATTTCGCTCGGCCAGGAAAGTCTTACCACAACATAGAGACCCTAGCATGAACCAGTTTGTAATAGAAGAAGTAAAAAACTTCAAATACTTAGGTATTCACTTGGATAGTACTCTTTCGTGGAATTGCCATATAAAAAACCTAGAAAAAAGAATTTCTCCTCTTTGCGGTGTCCTCTGGAGACTACGACGTTTTGTGCCTCAACATGTCTTGTTGAAATTCTATTACGCTTTTATCCATTCAATTTTACACTACCTTATCTCAGTTTGGGGTCGAGCATCTCATTCACATTTACAAAAGCTGCAATCCTTGCAAAACAGATGTCTAAAAAATATTTACAACCTCCCTATTTTACATCCAACCAAACTTGTTTACTCCTCCAGTGCTCATAACATCTTACCATTAGTAGACATTTGTGACTTCCAAACTATCATGTATGTTTTTGACAATATGCACTCATCAAATACCATCCAAAATATCAACTTTAGAGCTGCAATAAGAACACACAATACTCGTCATTTAAATTATTTACAACGCTGTCGGTCATTTACAACTTTAGGACAGAAACGAATTTCTTTCATCGGACCAACCAAATATAATAACTTACCCAATGATCTGAAAGAAACAAATCGTCGATCCATATTCAAAAACAAACTGCTTCAAATGTTTAAAGAAAAAATAAGTCGTTAAACAAGTCGAACAAAGCTAGCTTTAAGTGTAAAGATTTATAATTTTGTAGCGTTAATTTTTTATAATTTTTTACTTGAAGTGTTAGTTTTTTTTTTTTTAATTTAGTATAGTTTTATTGTATAATTAGTTTAACTTTGTTTCAACATGAATCTCTTCAAAGGAAACTTTTTCCATTTAGATTCATAGTCTAAATTAGTGTAAATAATATTCATCACATTTCCTCGCAATTAATTAAATAATTTTTGTGTTCTCAGCATGAGTAGATTTTGCTCGCGTATTAATTTTTCTTTTTCAATTGCTGCCAGACGTGCTTAAAAAAAAAAAAAAAAAAAAAAAAAAAAAAAAAAAAAAAAAAAAAAAAAAAAAAAAAAAAAAAAAAAGGATCCATATTTTGCCCGTCCGGGGTATTCGTGTTCACCACATGTAGACTTCGGACCAACCAGATTTCATTGTATAGGTTAAGGTAGTGCCACCTCTATCCCGGTACTACTTCTCCTAAATAATGAAATGTTGCGGGGTAAAGTATGGTGTACGTTAATAAGCTTTCCTCGCAAAAATCCTCTTTCGCTCTTTTCAACATCTGTCAAATTTTCTTCTCACTTTTCTATCCATCTTCATAAAATTTCATTTCTGATATTCTTTCTCCAAGAATATACATTTCACCGATATGCCGAAAAATAATTTACAAAACTTAATTAACGGTGGTTTACTTATCTTAAAAAATATTTTTTTTAAAGTTTGTAGGTTTTGAAATACGTATGTGGTATACCTATTTATACCGCCGGGGGTCAAATGACCCCTAACACTTTTCCACGGGATTCCGAAGTTCACATTTGGCTGCACAATGGGTTTAAGGGATTTCCAGGCGTTCATTGTCACGTTAAAATTACACTGAAACTACCATCGCCTTCTGAAGTTTCAAAGCAAAAAAAAACGGAACTTCAATGCACCTTCTATGCGACATCTTCTTAAAGGCAAACAATGTGCCTGCTTAGCTCTTTCTATGAACCAATAAGTTCGCATCTGGAATCTTTAGGAGATTTGTCAAATATTTCTGACATTTCTGTCATCCGAAAAGGATTGTTTACATTGGCAGAACATTTAAGGCAATTAGTTTATTTTGAGTTTTTGCTAGCCATGGCAGAAGTGCTGCAAAATTTTGCCAAGCATCGAAATAACTTTGGAGCCCTCAACAGAGTATCAAAGATCGACTGGCCTCGGTCGGAAAACCGAATAATCATCATGGATACAATAAAAGCTAGGCAGCTCCAACTGGGAAGGTAAAATTGTTAAACGTTTGACCTGCAGCAAGTGTCCTAATCTGTGTTTGCATCCTATTCATTAAAGATGCTGGTAATTTAGACACATCGCACCCTTCCGGAAGCCCGGCCACAGGATAAACAGTGGTTTGTGTTTTGTTTGAAATTTTGAATCGCTTAAACTATTGCGTGTACGTTATATTGATCATTCAACAAGGTATGATCGGAATGAAAATAAAAAAAATTATAATGGGAAAGTTTTGTGCCAACTTGGAAGCGCCCTCGCTGGCTGAAATAGAAGCGGCAATCAAAAACATGAAATCCAACAAAGCACCTGGGATCGATTGCATCCCTGCTGAAATGCTGAAAGCCGACCCTGCCCTGTCAGCACAAATGTTGCACCGTCTTTTCGCTGACATTTGGGATACTGCAACATTCCCGGCCGACTGGATGCAGGGTATCCTCGTAAAGGTCCCGAAGAAAGGAGACCTGACAGAGTGCGGTAACTGGCGAGGCATAACGTTGATCTGTACAACCCTCAAAGTACTCTGCAAAGTGATCCTGAACAGGATCCAGGAGAAAATCGACGCTACACTCCGACGGCAACAAGCTGGATTCTGATCCGGACGATCATGTGTGGACCACATCACAACGCTACGAATCATACTGGAACAAATCAACGAATTCCAGGACTCTCTTCTGCTGGTGTTCGTTGATTTCGAAAAAGCATTCGACCGACTTAATCATGAAAACATCTGGGAGGCTCTAAGGCGACGAGGGGTCCCAGAGAAACTAGTCCATCTCATCGAAGCACAATACGAGGCATTTTCGTGCAAGGTCTTGCACGATGGTGTCTTGTCCGAACCAATCCCGGTAACTGCTGGAGTGAGACAAGGATGTATCTTATCACCGCTACTTTTCCTCATCGTAATGGATGAGATTCTGACTGGATCGATCGACTGTGCACCGAACCGAGGATTGCCGTGGAATCCTTTAACAATGGAGCAACTGAACGACCTTGACCTGGCTGACGATATTGTTTTGCTCGCCCAAACACAACCGGACATGCAGAGCAAACTCGACGACCTCACCGAAAGTTCCAAGGCAGCAGGTCTCAAAGTCAATGTCGGAAAGACCAAGTCGATGGAGATCAACACAGGAAATCCCTCCAGTTTCATGGTAGCTGGGCAACAAGTTGAGAAAGTGGAGTGCTTCCAGTATCTTGGTAGCCAGATAACGCCTGATGGTGGTACCAGAAAAGATATCGAAACCCGGATCAGAAAGGCCCGATTTGCGTTTGCGAGTCTCCGAAACATCTGGCGGTCACGCCAGATCTCTCTACGAACAAAAATCCGAATCTTTAACTCAAACGTCAAATCCGTATTGCTGTACGGGTGCGAAACATGGTGCACATATGCGGTGACGACGCGAAAACTGCAAGTATTTGTAAACCGCTGCCTGCGGAACATCATCCGCGCTTGGTGGCCTGGCAACTGGATCTCAAATGAGGAACTACATCGCCGGTGTCATCAAAGGGCGCTAGAAATCGAGATTCGGGAACGTAAGTTGAGATGGATTGGGCACACGCTGCGAAAAGATGAAAACGAGATTTGCAGAGAGGCGCTTGACTGGAATCCAGAAGGTCATCGAAGAAGAGGCAGGCCCAGAAACTCGTGGCGGCGAAGCCTAGCCGCTGAAATCCGAACTGTCGACGAGAATCTTGACTGGGACCAGGTGAAGTCGCTGGCTCCGGATCGTCAACAGTGGAGGTCTTTTACCACGGCCCTATGCACCGGAGGATCGGTGCGGGATCATTAAGTAAGTAAGTAAGTTGAACTATTGTGTGTACGTTTTATTGATTATTCAAAACGGTGTGATCGGAATGAAAATAAATAAAAATTATAATGGGACAGTTTTGTGTCAACTCAGAAGCGCCTTCGATGGCTGAAATAGAAGCGGCAATCAAAAGCATGAAATTCAACAAAGCACCTGGGATCGATTGCATCCCTGCTGAAATGCTGAAAGCCGACCTTGCCCTGTCTGCACAAATGTTGCACCGTCTTTTCGCTGACATCTGGGATACTGCAACATTCCCGGCCGACTGGATGCAGGGTATCCTCGTAAAGGTCCCGAAGAAAGGAGACCTGACAAAGTGCGGTAGCTGGCGAGGCATAACGTTGATCTGTACAACCCTCAAAGTACTCTGCAAAGTGATCCTGAACAGAATCCAGGAAAAAATCGACGCTACACTCCGACGGCAACAAGCTGGATTCCGATCCGGACGATCATGTGTGGACCACATCACAACGCTACGAATAATACTGGAACAAATCAACGAATTCCTGGACTCTCTTCTGCTGGTGACGACCGACTTAACCATGAAAACATCTGGGCGGCTCTAAGGCGACGAGGGGTCCCAGAGAAACTAGTTCTTCTCATCGAAGCACAATACGAGGCATTTTCGTGCAAGGTCTTGCACGACGGTGTCTTGTCCGATCCAATCCCGGTAACTGCTGGAGTGAGACAAGGATGTATCTTATCACCGGTACTTTTTCTAAACGTAATGGATGAGATTCTGCTCGGATCGATTGACTGTGCACCGAACCGAGGATTGCCGTGGAATCCTTCAACAATGGAGCAACTGAACGACCTTGACTTGACTGATGATATTGTATTGCTCGCCCAAACACAACCGGACATGCAGAGCAAATTCGAAGACCTCACCGAAAGTTCCAAGGCAACAGGTCTCGAAGTTATAGTCGGAAAGACCAAGTCGATGGAGATCAACACAGGAAATCCCTCCAGTTTCATGGTAGTTGGGCAACAAATTGAGAAAGTGGAGTGCTTCCAGTATCTTGGTAGCCAGATAACGCCTGATGGTGGTACCAGGAAAGACATCGAAACCCGGATCAGAAAGGCCCGTTTCGCATTTGCAAGTCTCCGAAACATCTGGCGGTCACGCCGGATCTCTCTACAAACGAAAATCCGAATCTTCAACTCAAACGTCAAATCCGTTTTGCTGTACGGGTGCGAAACTTGGTGCACATATGCGGTGACGCAAGTATTTGTCTGCGAAATATCATCCGCGCTTGGTGGCCTGGCAACTGGATCTCAAATGAGGAACTACATCGCCGGTGTCATCAAAAGCCGCTAGAAATCGAGATTCGGGAACGTGAGTGGAGATGGATTGGGCACACGCTGCGAAAAGATGAGAACGAGATTTGCAGAGAGGCGCTCGATTGGAATCCAGAAGGTCATCGAAGAAGAGGCAGACCCAGAAACTCGTGGCGGCGAAGCCTAGCCGCTGAAATCCGAACTGTCGACGAGAATCTTGACTGGGACCAGGTGAAGACGCTGGCTCCGGATCGTTAACAGTGGAGGTTTTTTACCACGGCCCTATGCACCGGAGGATAGGCGCGGGATCATTAAGGATAAGGAAAGTTTTGTGGTTCTTATTTAGATCAATCAAAATCGAAAATTCCAATCCAATAACCTTTCACACTCTATTTTATCAAGTGTTATTTTTCTCTAACTAGAGAGCTCAAACAACTCTGAAGTTTAAATACAACTTTTAAACAGAAGTTAGGCATGAGCTGACATGGTCGAGCGGCTATAGGTTTTTACTTCTAACCTATAGAGCAGTGGATCGAATCTCGAGGCAGTGAGCAGCTACTTTGGTTTCGAAAGAAAGTAAACAACAAAAATATACCTGAGGTTATTTTTTTATATTTATTATAGACATTTTACCACGGTTGTGGCTTTCGTGTCTCTATACATGAGGTTATGTAAACATTAAAGTCAATGAGAAAATTCTAGATAGACCGACAATCCAGCAGCCTGTCCTCTGGGTTGTCAGAGCGATCTGTCATGCGGTTTTTTTTATGCATGGAGAGTTTCTTGATATTCGCTTAAAGGCTGTATAGCGTTCTCTACAGTCAATGAAACGAACTTAAAAGTTGCTTTAATAACATAAATTTTGGGCTGATTAGCATTCTCTTGAGATAGAAACGAAAGCTGATTAAGCTTCTATAGACCCTTTTAAAGGGAATTCTGGTTGCTTGGGAACTCATACAGTAATACGAAATACATTCAGCTCAGGACAGTTCACACGAAGCCAAGTTTTCGAGTATGATAAACCCTGTGGAAATCATACTTTGATAAAAACTGTGGTGAATCCGTGCACCCATGGTGGATGATCAACGTAATTGACCTACCAAAATGCGATTTCAAATCTGTCGACAAGTTTTAATGAAAACATTTTTATAAATTTTTTTCTTGATTTCTGTTAAGTGATTTCTAGGTTTTGACCAAATTGCCGAATTTGTCCGGCACGGATTCGAGCAACTTCAGGCTGCGTAGAATCGAGTCCGACCTGTTGAGTTATAATCCTTTTTGTTTATATTTTCCCATACATTTTGTATGGCGATGTATAAGAAAAGAAAAATGTTGTATAAGAAAAGTGGACGAAAATATAAGCAATTTTTTCGTTTAATTTTTTTTGTCGACTAAAAATGTTGAACAAAATCAATGTGAAGAATAATAATCAAGAGAATTGTCACTTAGTTCTTGGAAGTTTTGGAAAATAATTGCATATCTAATGAGGTCAGGTCATTTCTATGATTTATACAAGACGGGAGCAAAATCATTGTTTAATTTTAAAATACGTTAGCATGTTTTGCTATGTCAAAGGGTTTTTCTTCAACATGCTCTGTGCACTGTTTTCCATTTCAATTATTTGTAAGAAAAGTATCCTTTACATAATGTTCTAACATCTATGTGTAAGTTGTCATTCAAAGACTTTTTTATGGCAAATTTGAGGGCTTTTTCAAAACAATCGGATCCAAAAATAAGTCTATTGAAAGATTTTTTACACAGCTTACAAGATCCAAAGCTGAATTTAAAAATAGTATACGTAGTTCTAGAAATTAATACATGTTTATTTTAAGATATGTTTGTGTGATTATTATCAAAGAAATCAATTAATAATAAAAATAAAGAAATATCGTAATAAAAATGCCATGAGCTAATTCGTATTAACCTCAAAATATTTTTTGTTAATATATAACACAAAAATATTCACGCGTTCCTGAGATATTTTCATTTATATTAGTGTTGTTTAAAAAAAACATTAGCATTTAAGGGTTAATATTCCCTTCAACATTGAAATTAATTGATATATGAGTTGTTTTTTAATCAATATTCCGGTTTCTATTTGTTTAAATTTGTAATTATAAAAGAATGGTATATTAATTTAATACTTTTCTATTACTACCCATGAAGATTTAGAAATTGTTTGTTAGGGATATTTTGTATGCTTCCTGCTGCGAATATTTTAAACTCCTGTTGGTGCAAAACTCACCCCTGGTGGTGGTTGGTGTTAGTGGTTGCCCACCTTTATTTAAACAAATTTAAGATCTTTAAATTATGTTGCACTTTTGAAGATATCATCTTAAATGTGTTGAACTTGATATGTAAATAACATCAGTTTTAAAAAAAAAACTAGAATACCTGATCCTAAACCTTCGATCGGGCAAACCCCTGACAATTGCTCCAGTTATAATTTGAGCATACAACATGACAAATGGTGAGAACTCCGTCACATTTTTCGCTGCTCCCAACAGGAATCAAGAACTTTGAAGTCGAAGAACTTTACGGTGCCAGGGCAAATCTGGTGTCATAATTTGTCTATCAGACAAACAAAAAGGTCAACGCTAGATAGAACTAACTATGTTTTACTCGTTGACTCTTGTTTGCTCCCTAAAGGTTTCCTCGTTGGTAGGTAAACTGGCTGTCAAACCATTTGTTATA
Source organism: Uranotaenia lowii (assembly GCF_029784155.1). NCBI lineage: Eukaryota > Metazoa > Arthropoda > Insecta > Diptera > Culicidae > Uranotaenia > Uranotaenia lowii. The sequence goes on from NC_073693.1 coordinate 141,863,402, forward strand.
ATATCAATCAACGGACCGCTCTTGAGCAGTTTTTGTGCTAGGGTGATTCATGATTTTTCACGTGAATTATTTTATTTTGACAGTAAAAAACAAATTTTTCAAAAACATTGTAACTGTTTGTGTTTAATAAAAAAAAAATCCTTTAATACTAAAACTCTCCTTTGAACCACCTTTCCAAACCTAGACCCCTAAGCTATCCTGAACATATTTTACAGACAACTCATTCATGGTTCACATTCAATTGACGTTGGCAACACAAAGTCTCAAACGGCATAGTGCTTTTAGTAGCATCACCGAGGAACGAGAGTAAAATAATGGCACGAAAGGCGACTTCACGTCAACAGCCTGCAGTGCTGTGAGTAATTTGTGGATCATGACCGAACAGGTAAGGCAGTTTTGGCCTAGCACTGATTGAGGGGGAAAGGTTGTACCGTCGTATACTTACTTACGCGTTAGCCAAGGAACCTCACATCTTTGAAGTTCATCAGCGCTGTCCGAAAGAGGTAATTTGCAAATCCTCTGAAGATCCACGGCTGGTGGCTCAGCAGCGTCGTCATGAAAGCGCTGATGAACATGAAATCTACTACTTCAGGTGGAGCGGCATTGCTTGGGTATTATCATGGGCATCTGGCTGTGTTTTTCCGGGCAAATCTTTCAGGATCAAGCTGATTGTTGCGTGATGGAAATTAGCTCCCGGTTGTATGTATACATGCTGAGGGGTTTTTTTTTAAGAATGTACTAATTATTGTTTAGCTACACAGTTTGACAAATTTAATATTTGCATCGAATTTTTAACACACCTTAAATTGTTAGCGGGTTTTTTCACGATAAGTTAAGTAGGGTAAGTGTTCTTAATTTCGCATTTGTGCCTAATGTTAACATACCGTTTGATTTTTAGAGTTTGTGGCATTATTTCCGACTTATCATAACTACAAATCAATTGATAATGTTGTTAAGTTTTACATTTAATATCAATCATAGTAACCCATGGAATCATTCAAACTATAATGCCAACGTGGTTCATTGCTCGTGTTCGGTCTCATAGCTCTCTTCTTCCTTAACCAGTGACCAGTCAAGACGTTTTAAGTGCGAACATATTTAGTGGTCCATCGAATCGGATAGGTTTTGGATTTTGGTAAATTAATTGATTAGAATTTGATTTTTGTTACAGCATTTCAGGTTAAGGATTGGAAATTGCAATATTTGATTGCAAAAGAAAAACATTGGCATTGGGCCGATAATGATAGAAACCTTTGATATTGGGTCAAAGCATAAAAACGAAAATCTATCCTAATTCGACATTGGGTCGGATGGAATTGATATTGGGTCAATTCTTTTGGTAACAAATTTGAAAAATTCGACATTGGGTCGGATAGAATTGATATTGGGTCAATTCTTTTGGTTTAGAAATGGAAAAAACTGCGACATTGGGTCGGATGGAATTGATGTTGGGTCAACTCTTTTGGTGGTGGATTTGAAAATTTTTGATAGATCGATCATTTTCAAATATGGATTTTCAATAGCCGATATTTGTTAGGCTTGGTTTGAGCGCGTCTAGTGTAGCGATGATCTTGCTGTTTCCGGTCAGCCTGGAATAAAATCTCTTTGGTTTCATGAAGTGAAAACTTGCACTAACATAAACGTGTATAATGTGTTTGTTAGCATAGCAACAAATAAGCTAAATGATAGCAAAATGGATGGAACACGTGATATGGAATTGGCGAGAAAAGCAATATAGGGTTTAGGTGATAGTTGGCGTGTGATTGGATTGAAGTAATACTGCTCTCAACTTATGAAAAATGGGTTCCTTTTTAGAAGTGAAAAAAAAGGATTTCGCTTCCATCCGAAATTTATGCTGATGGAATTTTTCTGCACAAACTGTCAAGAAAAATGCAGGTATCAAAGCAAGCTCCGCCGTTGCCTAGCGACTTATATCCTATTACAGGCAAAGGTCATTCGCAAGTCACAATTTATTGTCATGGTCGAAAAGCAAAACAAAACAACATTCAAGGATTAGAGCTGTAGACCATTTAAAGAAAAAATTTCCGAACAGTTGGTGGCATGTGGAGAAAGAAATTGTTCGTATACGTTATTGCTGATGGTATTTGGAATTATTTTATTTCAGCAGTTTGTATAAGGACGTTTCCCACAGCTCAGGAAGCCCGGACGTGTCGATTCAACACTGTGACGTTTAACTTTGCTTTTTGCTCCATTTTCAGCACGCGTATCCACAAAAGCGCCATTATTTGCAGTTAGAATGTCGATGACTAAGTGAAAATTATTTTTTGTGGCCGAAGCAGGAGTTAGTCCCTGAGTGATAGGCATTTGAAATGTTTAGGGTATTAGACATTCATTGGAGCAATATGCATGAGTCTTATGCCATATTCGTTTTCATCCTGGTGGTGCACCGGTAGTGCACCAAGTGCTGTCAAAGCGTTTTTTTTATATGAAGATGACATGGTGCACAACCATCTTTCCACCAGATGAAAACGAATATGGCATTAGACAAATTTAATGGGTATGTAAAGTGTAGTAACTTGGATGCGACCGATTGGAGTGTCTTTGATCCTTTCGATTTGGGAGGCATAATGATGTAGATCGTATGGCAAATTGAAGTTGCATGTAGGTGGCAGCTGACTGCAGATGTCGCCAATGTACACTTCCGATACAACAGAAATTTATCAAAATTAAAAACTCAAAGGATGAATATGGATCCATCCTCCGTTATGGTCGCTAGATCGAATCGAAGGTCATAAGCTTGATTTGAGTTTTCTTCGATGGGAGGCTTAGTTGACTCATTGCATAGCAAACTTATAGTTTTATGCAGCCTGAGTAATCCGGCTGAGTCAATAAAACTTCAAAATGCAACAATCAACATCAACAATCAAGTTCGTAACATTCAGAACCCTCTACTGGTTGTACATCAGGAGGATAATCGAATAAAAAAGTTTAAGTTGAACTAATTTTCTTATTTTTTATTAAAAGTAATGCTTTTATACATATTGGAAACAAATCTGAAACCAATTAGAAATATCGTAACAGTAGGGTGAATGTACCCAATCTTGGCCCCTAAGGCATGGTTGACTAGATTTCCCATGATTGCAGTTTACCTGTAATGTGTACCTTCATAAGTCCTTCGACAAATATGATTGCTTACTAGCCTGAAATGCAGTAAAAATATGTCCTTGCTTGAAAACGGTTGATAATTTGAGATAAACCTGATCAAACTTTTGATCGAAATGCTCCTTATTGTAGCCCCCGCGCCGAATTTTGGCCCTTTATGAGTTCCTTAAATTGGCCGTCTCTAGGCAAAACTTGCCTCACTAATACAAAGACAGACCCCACGAATTCATTGAAAATATCCCGAAAGGAAGCACATCAATGTTCTGTATTGTTTTCAAAAAGTCGGAAGTACGAAATGTCAATCAATTTTTATAATTGATATTTGCATGTAAATTTATAATCTTACGTCAAAAAGCATTACTAGTTTATTTCAGTTTTTGTGTATTCATAATTTCTTTTATAAGTTCCAAACTATGGCATAAACATAACATAAATATGTTCATTAATCAAGCAAACAAATCGTTTGTGAATAAATAAAAAAGTGATGATACAGTCCACATTTCTTACAGTGCACTTTGTGCTATAAATTTGCTATAACATCCACACCATCTACACACATACTTTTGTTACCATATCAGTTGAAATAGAACTCTCGTTAAGATCACACGCGCGTCTTTTTACTCGTCACCAAACCATCCCAAAATCCACTATCCAAACCAGTGCATTTATCCTAAATCTACATTATTTTGGTCCGTTCGATTCCGGATTTGGATAAATCGTGTTTAAAGAAGATTTCCGAGCGAATTTTGTGATGGTTTTCGGTGATTTTTGTCGCAAAAGTTCTTGAACCGCGTGTGAATTTGTGCTCCGCCATTTCTTGCATCATTCGGTGACCGTTGCGCAAAGCAGCCGAACAAAGTGTAGTTGTGTTAGTGAGTCGCCGTTTGGCCGAAGAAACCCGAATCGGTAGTTCGATGCTATCCGATCACACACGCAAACGTCTATGAATTGTGTCTTTTCGCCGATTGGCCGAGAACAAAGAAGAACGAAAAAAGCCGGTTGCTACTGAATGATGCAAGTGAATGAATGTGTGTGAACATTGTCGTCGTTTGACCATGGACAATTGAATCGTCGCTGATTGGCCGAAGAAGCAAAGCACAAAGGAAGAACAGAAAAACATATCCGACAAGTGTTGGATGCATGTGTGCATAAGTGGGGGAAATATCCTTTGTGAAACTCTTCCAAGTGAACCTCAATGAGTGGAAAGCAACCCCCTGGCAACTTGACAGTTCTGGCGAGTTTCGTGTGCCTGATTCAAAATCGCAGATGTCGCATGTGTACTGCTTGTTTACATACTTTTCAAGCCATGCGTATGGAAAGGGCACATCATCAAATGTGGTGCGAATCAGGCAAATTCATAAATTTCGAATGAATGAAAAAAAGATTCAACCGAAATTATTATACACATTCAATAATCTACCTCTTCATTTATTGTAAAGGAACAGTTTTTCCATAAAACAGGAAATGTTCTGCTATAATGTGAAAGTTTTGGCATTCTAAAATTTTCATATGTATCGCAGTTTATGAAATTACTTGATGATAGTTGTAGTAATGTATTGTTTTATATTTATTGTGTACGATTGTCTACAATAGTTTCGGTGGAAGGGATACTTGTTTCAAAAAACTGCCGTATATCAGTGGATTATTTTGATCAGTCCAGAAGTTTTAGACCTAATAAATGACACACAGATTTACGTCTGTGAATCGTTTCCATCGACTAAACTTTTGAAAACAGATCATTTTTACATAAAACTGAGCTTAAATTTTTAAATTCAAATCATGTTTTCATTTGTTCAATCAATTGAAAGAGAATATATTTCAATATGTGTCCTTCCGACATGTTAAGTCGCTTGATTTTCGATTTGACAGAACCAGAGAACCAGAAAAAACTGGCACACGCGATTTGTATGGGAAACGTCAAGTTGCCAGGGGGTTGGTGGAAAGAGAATAACAAATAGTGAGAAAAAACGAGATAGTGATACTCCCAAGCGAGTAATTGAAAACATACAACCACGGCAGTTGGTTGAGTGTACTGAAGAAAACTTTGGAGAAGTGGAATTCGATTCAAATAGCAGTGTGTTAGTGCCAGCGCAAGCCGCGGAAAAACGAAACATGAAGAAGCCACTGCTGCTATTAATTGATCGCCGTGATCGCATAGTTCGGAAATTGCTGCGCGTGCAGGATTCAATCGAAAATGAGGCAGAACCAAATATCCATCGTCTCAATCTGCATCTCGAAACAGTTCGTCGTTGCTACGATGATTTCGAATCCACACATGAAGCCATTTTTGGCCAAGTGTCGGCAGAAGAAAAAGATGACGTGGAATCGGAATATGCTAATTTTGAGAACTTGCACGACGGACTGTATGTACGATTGCAGACGATGATAGCCGACATGAAGAATGCTCCCGTTATGAATCCTGCCGCCCTTGAATTTCAGCCCAAGCCACAGCCAATTAATCCGATTGCTCACCTCCAGGTTCCGCTCCCTACATTCGATGGTAAGCTAGAAAATTGGTTTTCTTTTAAATGTATGTTTCAAACAATTATGAATCGCTACCCGAATGAATCCCCTGCAATCAAATTGTATCACCTCAAAAATTCCTTGATCGGTGGTGCAGCTGGGAAAATTGATCAAGATGTGATCAATAATAATGATTACGAATCGGCATGGCGTCTGCTGGAAGACGCATATGAGGACGAACGACTCATCATCGACACCCACATTGATGCATTATTAGAACTGCCAAAGCTATCCAAAGAAAACGGTGATGAGTTGCGCAAGTTAGTAGAACCCGAGCAGACTTTGATGCTAAAATCGATAGCAAAGTGAGACCCAAATAAGGTGTCAACAGCAAACTGAAAGCATTATTTGCTGTTGACTTTTTGAAGATAGCAAAACTAGGCATCAATAAGGTTTCAATGAATGTTATTTAAAAGCAAGCGGAAACCAAAATAAGCTTTCAACAGCTAGCTGATAGCATTATTTGGTATAAATTATCATCCAATAGCAAAATTAGGTATCTTCAAGCTTTCACTATTTTTTGTAAATGAAAATCAGAGACGAAAATTAAGGCGTATTTTAATGTTAAATTAACTCGATCTAGAAATCAGGCACCAGTGAAAAATAAATTTGTATGTGCCTTATACTCATTCAAATGATTAACATATAGTCACAGGACTGGAATAAACTTTAATAAAATATAGTCAGTTGTCAGAAATTATTCTGATTACAAGTAAAATCACACTGGAATCAGATACTGCAGGTTGTTCGAAAGCGTTTTGCTTGAAATAGTGCAATCACTTCTTGCCGAAGATTAGATCGTCTCTTTATTGACCTAAGAGGTCGAGCAGGGGTGTCCGCTGTTACTGTAATCTCCACAATCACCATCGATTTCTAATTACAGTGCTCATATGATTTCATTAATTCGGTCAAATCTGAAATCGTAATTAAAAAAGACATTTTGGTGAATGGAGCAAAGGAAATATTTCCATTGTATTACTTCTAACATACTCATAAGAGACAATTTTGCGAAAATTTTCACTAATACCAAGATCATAATTACGCTGCTGGTAATTCAGAATAGATGTGTTAAATCCGCCAGGCGTTCTATATCTTTTTCCCGATCTTGATTCTTCTCCTTTTTTTGGTTAAACAAATTCAACAAAAAGCCTTTCCTTAACTTCCGGCAATAAACCCATTTTATCGACTCTCCTGCTGGAAGATATTAACCTTTCTTATAGCTTCTGACCACATGTCTTCGAAAATGGTGAAACTAACAGCGAAGCGGCTTAATCATAAAATTTCAACTTACGGATTCAAAACAAACATTACACTGTTTATTATTTTCTCGTACTCTCTCGATCTGATGGGGACGGTAGAAGCGGTGCGGGAATGATTAATCCGCGCTTTCATTTGAAACTGCTAGAGTTTCCTTTCAAATCAAAGCAGTGTCTGGACGCTGAACCATGCCCACCCAAACTTTGCTTTATTATTCGATATGTTGTATGTTTCGATCGGTCGTGTTTTCACAAAATCACTGATTTTGTTTGGTTCTGAACTTTTCGTAGTCATTTTTAAATCAGGGACACATAAACTGGAAGAAATAAAAAGTATCTTTGACCGCTATTCCCTATTATCAAATATGTCACAAGCCATATATTCAATGTTGCTGAACCAAGCAGGGTGCAACAACAAATAAATTTTTGTTTAAGAATGCAAACAGCAGCTGAGGAACATAATCAAAGGCCCGTTTTCGTATGTTTCCCACTTGTCGTGACGTGTTGCAGTCCAGTTTATTCCGGATTTACCACCGTTAGTGTCCAGGAAATCAAGGATCAGGTACGTCATATCAACTAAGAAGTGTCGTTAATCATTTCACTCCCCTGGAATAGGATGAAAATTGTTGCCTTTGTACAGCAATCCGGATACCATTCGCAGCCCGAGATGATGCCAAGAAGTGTTTCGTGTCGGCCTGACCGCTTAAAAAAGGTGCTCATTCATGAACTGATGTCGGTGTTTGTGTCCGAGCTACCCAGTTAAGCCTAGTCCACACTAGGAGACGGTTCGTCTCGAGACGGTCTCAGCGTCTCCCATTTTCTTCGGGAGACATTGAGACCGTCTCAGGTTTCCAACAACAACAACAGACAACAAAGTTCGTCTCATAACAAAAATCGCAGTTCATGTTGCCTAGTGTGGACTAGGCTTTATATGCAGCTCTAGAAAAACCTTGAAAATACGGAAACAATATAAACAGGAATTGCCATGATTTTTTGACTAACATTTGTTTTATGATTCCCATCTGCAGGGCTAAATCGCTAGCAAAACATCGAGAATATGCGAGTGCTATCGTTCAAGCATGCTGGCCATAAGATCCAGGACGGAGGCCGATTATTGGACGTTCTAATGGAAAATCATGAAGGTACATTATTATTAGGAAATGTTTTTTTCCTACTTCAGAGATTATTTTAACAGGTTATGTAATTCATCCTGTTGTTCAACTTTTAAAAAATCGTCAAGTGATTTGCTATTATCCTTTTAGGTTGCCTGTCTAAAAACCAGATGGACCGTCTGAACACTAGTACAACATCATTCGCAGTGGAGACGATTCGCTCAACATCTTTTTGTGTCCAGCATGTATCACGTGCCATATTCGTCGTTCTGGAACTGACCGTTGTGGATAAGATTGGTACCTGAAGAAACCGGAAGCAATTATGTGATCACTAACAAAAATATGGCTCTAACAACTTAACCAAAACATCATCGGAGAAGTGATCAATGTGATTCTGAATTGAATCCGAAAACAGGCCAATCAGCAGAATTTTCGGATATTTATTAAGTCGTTCGGTAAAGGTACCTAACAAAATCTAACGACGCAACTTAGAGCACCTAACCAACACCAACTTGAATCGACTGTTCTACCAAATAGTGTTCTCAATTATACATTCCATGTGATTCGAAACGTCGACCTTATTTCGTTTCGAGGTCTACCATTTTCAAAGTTTTTTTTTACCATCGAAAGTAATGTATGAATAGGTATACTTTCATAGAAAACATAAAAATTAGAACCAAGATATGAGCTAAAATTAAAGCTCGTTAAGTTAGGTTTGTTAGGAACTGACTGAAATTAAAATGAACAAATTCTGTTGAATCAGATGTTGAATTACATAATACATATTATTTTCAATACAAAGAACAACTTCTTATACGATTTTCTACAAGTTTCCAAGATTTCCTAGGTCTTAAATTAAGGATGATGAATCTAAAAGCTTTAGAATGCCTAGCAAAGAATAAATAATTTAAAAAATATTGAACCGAAAAGAGGTTTGTTAACTATTGTGGAAAACTTATTTTTATTTATTTATTTATTTTATAAATTTTCAATCATAGTTGATGTTTTTGCAACTAAATATCTCCATTTTTTACTTTCATTAGCATCATTGATTTATTCATACGCTAAGCAACTCGATAAATGTTTAAACTCAAATGTGTTCTTCAATTTATTCTAAGAATTTAGCGTTGCAAACCAGACAAAATAATTAAGTGTTTGTTTATAAATCATTGTGTAGGGAAGAATACCAAATAATGATGAATTCGAAAAAATGTATTCGCCTATAATTGAATGAAAAAAAATTATATTCCTAAGATCAATACGTGAGAGACAATTAAGTTTACTTTACGCTGAAATTGTAAAAATTAAACCACATTATTCAGTAATTAATACGCCTGCAGGTATGCAGGAATATTACTAGTATTTGTATTCTCATTATTAGTATCGTTGAGTCACGCCTCAAGGACAGTACGAATACAATTGTCGATATTCTTTATAAATATCTTTAAGGTAATTGCTTAGAAAATACTTTTATTGCAGCTTAAGCGCTAATTCTAATAAGTAAAACTTTTTATTGCTTGTTAGGAAATTTGACAATTTTCATTCCGTTGGTCGGTTTTTTTTAATCCGATGATTTTTATTCACGGAAATGCATCTCAAACTAATTCATCCGAAAATTGCAAGGAATTTTATGGGAGGATCTATTTTCTGGAGATGATGATCGTTATTATGAAATTTAGGCGTAAATGCGATGCTGTCGAAAACATGTCAATACATACAATTTACAGCTTTAAACAATTAATTTTCATTATGATAATCCTGACCATGCTTCGGATGGTTTCTTCCATAATGTTGTATTTTTAGTATTGTATGGAATATCTTAATCCAAATAATAATTTTGATCTATTAATACCTTTCTCGAAATCACAATAGCAAATTTTGTAACTCAACACACAGATTTTTTACGCCTTTGTGTAGACAATTGAATTGCGTGATTATAGATTCTAACAAATTATATTCTTATGTGGGTATCAAATTCTGTTCTTAAAGAAATGCTTTGCTTTCTTAATATATTTTTAGGCGTTTAGTGAGATGGAAGTGTGCTGGAAGAAAATTGTTTTATGACTTGCCAATAATAATAAGAAATTTTACTTTTTTACCGGAAAAGTTATAAGATCATTAAAGAACAAATTTTTTTGTTGAAAATGTTAGTTAGTTTTATTATTTAAATTTATTTATAACAAAAATCAATACTCGAGCATACTTTTACGGCAAAATTATAACAAAAATGCTAGCACGACTAGAGTGAAATTTGCTCTCAATTTGCTTTACATAGTGTGGTACACAGTAAAAGTGAAAGCAAAATTTCCGTGCTTGGTTAGCTACGTGACGCCAAATTTTGCTTAATCTGAGATCTTAAGTACACCTCATTTTTCAAAAGATTCGACAGCATAATGACGTCAAATTTTGCTATCAATGAAAGATATGTGATGCCTTATATTGGCATTATTGTGCTCTCCAAGCTCTCGGAAAACGAGGTGTAACTAAGGTGTCAATTTTAGCAAAATTTGGTATCACTTTGCTAACCAAGTATGAAAATTTTTGCTCTCATTTTTGCTGTGTACCACCTTATGTCAAGCAAAATGAGAGCAAATTCAACTCTCAGGGCGTGATAGCAAAATTTGCTATAATTTTGCCATAAATGTCCGCTCGGGAAGCACTAACGAAACATGTCGATGCATTGAAGAATCGGAATCTTCCTGTGGACAGTGATGTCAACCTTCCAGATTTTGTCTGGATCTTCCAGACTTTTTGGACTTTTGCCAGACATTTTTTCAGGATTCCAGATATCCAGATTTTTGACATTTTTTCCAGACAATTCCAGACTTTTGGCTTAGGACAAAAATTGTTCTAAGAAACTATGATAATTCAAAATGGTCATGGTAAAATATGGTGTAAAATGATTAGAATTTATGAATTATGAATGCATTAGTAGAAAGCTATTACTAATGGCAAATTCTTCGAAGATATATGTTAAATTGAGAGTCAAACAGAACACGTAACTGATATCACTGACCATACTGACTGGACACTCGGTTTCGTTTTCTGGATAATTTTACTAACAGTACGCAATATCGATTCCAGAGTGCGCATCGATCAATTTTAAGAAATGCTATCCCAGTTAGGAAAAACCACCCAACTTTAAAAAAAACAGGCAATTTCGACTATAAAATCGGGCTTAATAGGACCATTTTTCCTACAGGGTATTTTTTGTCACATTTTTCAGGTTGCGAACCTACAAAATCTGACAAAATAAATTTGACAGAAAATAGTTGAATTTTTGTTCTAAGTGTCTTGTCAGTGTAATCAGTGCTGATACTGTCAGAAACCAACGATAAGTGCCTATCGGGATCTGGTGACCAAAAAAAAAGGTCACCACTTTCCCGAAAGCAAGCCATCCAGACTTTTTCAGACATTTCCAGACATTTTTTCAAAATATTCCAGACTTTTTCGAAAAACAGTTGGCAACCCTGCCTGTGGAGGGACTATCGGAAATGATGCTGATTAATGTTGTTGGCAAATGCATGGATCGAGAAACGAGGAAACTTTGGGAATCTTCGATGAAAAGTGGAACATTGCCGAGCTACCAGCAATTAGTCGAATTCCTGAAGGAACGAAGCCGAGTTTTGCAGAAACTTCAAGGTCAAACTCAACAGCCAACCAACACATCAGCATCAAGAAGCAAGCAAGCAAAAGTGTTTGTGCAATCGACGAGCGAAACATGTCCTTGCTGTAAAGGTGAGTCATCCATTTACAAGTGTCTCTCGTTTAAGAAACTCTCAGCAAAGGAACGATTCGAGAGAGTCAAGAAGGCGGGTCTTTGCTTTAATTGTCTGCGTAAAGGCCACCGCACAGCTCAATGCAAAACTGATCAATGTTGCAAAAGTTGTGGTAAGCCACATCACACTCTCTTGCATTTGAGCGAAACTACGAAAACGAAATTTGAAAACTCTCCGAATCCAAGCACATCCACTCACCAACACAACAAGAAACAAGATGGAACAGCTGATACGCAAATTGTTAACTGCTGCACGCAAACTCAAGCAACTGCTGAACAGATTTTTCTCTCGACTGCTTTAGTATTGGTTGCCGGTGCTGGCAACAGGAAAATCAAATGCAGAGCTTTGCTTGATTGCTGCTCCGAGGCAAATTTGATAACCGAGAATTTAGCTGCAAAATTGAATATCACACCCACTGATTTGAACCCACCGATTACAATCTGCGGATTGAATGGCATGAAGACGATGTCATGCAAAACTGTTCGGACGAATGTTTCGTCGCGAAATCGAGCCTATTCTGCCAGTCTGGATTTTTTAATCACCCCTTCGATCACCGAGCTGCCTACAGGTAAAGTAGACATTAATTCTTGGAACTTTCCTCGAGATTTTGAACTCGCCGATCCTTCTTTTAACGTTCCACGTGAGGTGGACATGATAATCGGCGCAGAAGTTTTCTATGACGTTCTGAAGAAAGGACGAATGAAAATCGGTAGCAACCTTCCTACTCTCGCTGAAACTGTGTTCGGCTGGGTTGTTAGCGGTTCAGCAAAGACAACAAATAAACGATCCTCCCAGCGTGTTTGCCAAGTGAACACCACCCATGATGATGTTAATCGAACGCTTATGAAGTTTTGGGAGCTCGAAAATTGTTGTAACTCTTCTACTATGACTGCGGTGGAACGCGCCGTAGAAAAGCATTTTGAAGAAACGCACCGTCGTTCATCTGATGGCCGTTTTATCGTGCGCATGCCTTTCAATGATCTCAGGAGTCAACTAGGCGATTCCTTTGAAACTGCCAAGCAAAGATTCAACAAGCTAATGATGAGTTTTTCCAGAAATCCTGCCAAGCGGGAACAATATGAGAATTTCATGAACGAATATCTGGCCCTCGGCCACATGAAGGAAGTTAATGACAGTCCCAAGGAATGTTACTTCCTACCGCACCATGCGGTCTTTAAGGAATCAAGTTCCACCACGAAGATTCGAGTCGTGTTCGACGCTTCGGCGGCGTCGTCAACAGGCATTTCGCTGAATGACACCCAATTGGTCGGCCCAACGGTGCAAAGTGATTTAGTCACTATCATTTTAAGATTCTGTATTCATCAGGTAGTTCTAACAGCTGATATTCCCAAGATGTACCGTCAAGTTCAGATCCATGAAGACGATAGACGATTTCAGCGTATCTTATGGCTCAACAAGAAGGGTGAAATGTCTACTTTCGAATTATCGACGGTCACATATGGTTGCTCAAGTGCGCCCTATTTGGCAACACGGTCGCTAATCCAGTTGGCATCTGATGAATCTGAAACATTCCCGCTCGCGGCGGAAGTAATTCGAAAAGACAGCTACATAGATGATTTCATTACGGGTGGCAAAACAATAGCTGACGTAATTGAAATGTACAAGCAGCTCAACGAAATTCTCGAGAAAGGTGGTTTTGGTGTCCACAAGTTCTGCTCCAACAGCGAGGAAGTTTTGAAAATGATTCCCGCAGAACTTCAAGAAAAGCAGATGGATTTTGAAGGATCGGACATCAACAATACAATCAAGACACTTGGACTGATATGGAATCCGAGTGAAGACTACTTCGTGTTCAACGTACCACCGCTAGACAGCAGCATCAAACCGACGAAGCGCATAGTTTTGGCTGAAATTGGACGTCTCTTCGACCCACTGGGATTTTTGGGTCCAGTGGTGACTTTGGCGAAACTTACTATGCAAGAACTATGGCGATTGAAAATGGATTGGGAAGATGAACTTCCACTAGAGCAACTGGAAATCTGGAAATCGTTCCGGCAACAATTGTGTTCAGTGAAAAATATTCGGAAGCAACGATGTGTTATTCCTGGAAAAGTGAAAAGTGTTGAACTACACGGGTATTGTGACGCCTCTAAGCTCGCTTACGGTGCCTGCCTGTATGTTCGAAGTGTAACTGAAAATGAAGAAATCGAAGTACGTTTGATCTGCAGTAAATCCCGTGTCGCACCACTCAAGCCTATGACCATCCCTCGACTGGAACTCTGCGGAGCCCTCTTGTTGGCTCAACTTACTAAGAAGGTGAAAGAAGCTCTCAACATTAAATTCGACAGTATTACGCTTTGGTCAGACTCACAAATCGTCCTGAGTTGGCTGAAGAAGAGTCCATTAACGTTAAATGAATTTGTATGCAATCGAGTGGCTACTATCGTAGAGCTTACTCACGATTACGAATGGAGATAGGGGAACTGGGGGTAAGACGCCTACGTTAAAAAGAATCTTTCATTACTCGTAAATGAAGAATGCAATCCAGTAAATTCGACAATAGTTTTGAAAAGGGGACTGTTCTTCACCAGAAATAAACAAACCGGAACACTTAAACCAATTATATAGGTCTTAATCGTTGAATTCTAAAAGGCTTTCTAAAGTATGATTTCCATTTCGTTCGGGGCAAAGTGCGCATATGTGTGTACCCAATCGCGCCGTTTAACGATTAATAAGTGTTTATTAATTCAAGGGCCCCCGAAAGTGTTTGGCAGGTAAAAACAATTCTTTTCTACTTCACAGATGGAAAAATGTATTGCTACGCGTAGTGCTGCCAGATATACTGACGTTCTTGTGAATAAATAATTAAATGTATATTAAATTTAGGAGTTTTAAGTATATTCGTTCATATTCAAGTTATGTTTTCCAATTCAACATATAAATATCCTTAAAATTGTTGTAATGAAAACTGAATATAAATTTTAACAAATATGAGACATGCTTAATGATAAACGGACATGGCGCGTTTTGCCCTGCCTAGACATGTTTATTAAAAATCGTTCAAAATAACAGAAAAAATAATTCAATAAGGAAATTTTTCGTTGTGTGATGATTGTCAAGGCTATTGTTCATCATTGGAACAGATGCCAGGTAAATGTTTTGCTGATAGATGCCGCAAATCCTTACGAGAAAAGTTGAAAAATTGCAAGAAAAGCACCAAAAAAAATTTGTTTTCGTTTTTGGTCAAATTTACGCAATGTAGTAAACTTAGAAGGCCCACAAATGTTTATAAACGCATAAAAGTGTAAATCGAACGAACTGGCATATTCAGAAATGTTGAACAATGATTGTTTAGTGAAATACTGATGGTGGCGCATCTTGTCCCGACTGCGCATTTTATACCCAGTTCCCCTATGTACGATCCCAATGCAATCCAGCGGATTCTTTATCCCGTGGAGAGCTTCCAGAGCAACTTTTAGAGAACGAGCAGTGGTGGACAGGCCCAGTCGCACTACACAAAATGGAATCGATTGAAGAACCGACATTTGAGATTCTTGCAATCGAAAGTCTGCCTGAAATACGGAAAGTGAAACACACGCTGATAATGGCTCCAAAGCAACAACCATTTGATTTGTCACGTCTAAGCAACTTTAACCGATTAAATCGAGCATGGGGCTACGTGTTAAGGTTCATTGCCAACAAATGTACCAAGACAAAGAATTATGAGCCACTTACAGCAGAAGAGCTTTCCAGAGCATCCCGCATAATTTGCAGATTAGTTCAGAACCAAGCATTCGGCGATCTTAAAAAAGAATTGTCATCAGGTTCTATGAAACGAAATAACTACTCAAGTTTGGCACCATTTATCGACGAAGACGGATTGATTCGAGTTGGAGGTAGATTGAAATATTCTGACATTCCTTATGACGGTAAGCATCAAATCCTTATGCCAGAAAAGCATCCTATAACGGAAATGATAGTTCGTCATCTGCACGAGAAGCACTTCCATGTCGGGCACAGTGGCCTGCTCTCGTTCGTGCGCCAGTCTTTCTGGCCAATCAAAGCTAAGGCAGTCATCAAGAAAGTCATTGGAAGCTGCTATCGCTGTTTTAAATGTAAACCTCCACAACTGCAGCAACACATGGGCAATTTACCAAGCTATCGTGTCACGCCAGCCCCACCTTTCAGCCGTACAGGTGTCGATTTTGCTGGTCCGTTTGTTCTCAGGGAAGGAGGACGAAAGCCGAAATACTACAACTCCTACGTCGCAGTATTCGTATGTATGACAACCAAGGCACTGCATTTCGAACTCGTGACAGATATGCGGACGGAAACTTTTATCGCTGCCCTTCAACGTTTTAATGGTCGTCGTGGTTTTCCGTGTGATATGTACTCGGATAACGGAACAACGTTTGTGGGAGCGAACCACGAACTTGCAGCCTTGCGAAAATTATTTGAAGATCAACTCCACCAAAGAAAATTAAAGGACTACTGTAGTTCTGAAGGCGTAACATGGCATTTTATTCCGCCAAGAAGTCCTCACTTTGGAGGCATCTGGGAGGCTGGAGTAAAATCGATGAAATATCTGATGAAACGTGTTGTTGGCGAAACGCGTTTAACCTACGAAGAAATGTATACATTCCTGGTTCAAGCAGAGGCAATCCTCAATTCACGTCCGTTGTCACCGTACTCGGATAATCCTAACGATTTTTGCGCTTTGACTCCATCACATTTTTTGACTGGACGATCCTCAAAGGCATTACCGGAACCAAGTTACGACGATCTCAAGGTTGGAAGACTATCAAGGTGGCAGCACATTCAAATGATGCGTGACCATTTTTGGAAAAAGTGGTCAGCCGACTACTTGCATACACTCCAGACACGTCATAAATGGAAGGGCCGTGTGTTGGAAATCCATGAAGGCGCATTGGTTCTTCTACGAGACGAGAATATCCCACCACAACAATGGAAATTAGGTCGAATCATCTCAACGCATCCTGGCAAGGACGGCATCGTCAGGGTGGTAACAGTTCGTACAGCCAAAGGTGAATACCAGCGTGCTGTAACAAAGGTTTGCCTGCTTCCTGATGTTGACTCTGTCGACTCAACGGGGGGAGTATGAATAAATAAAAAAGTGATGATACAGTCCACATTTCTTACAGTGCACTTTGTGCTATAAATTTGCTATAACATCCACACCATCTACACACATACTTTTGTTACCATATCAGTTGAAATAGAACTCTCGTTAAGATCACACGCGCGTCTTTTTACTCGTCACCAAACCATCCGAAAATCCACTATCCAAACCAGTGCATTTATCCTAAATCTACAGTTTGCTAAATCTGTAACATGCAATCATCATAGATATGTTTCCAGTGAAGTTAACAGGGTAACATAAGATAGAAGAGAATGTTCATATTTTTTAATTCCGCTCCCATAAAAGGAGGACCGATCGAGGTAAGAAGCAAGCTAAAGCTAAAACTTAAGTCAGCGAAAGATTCTTTTAATCATACAAATTTAAAATGTCGCCCTTAGGAATTTTCTAGCAATCGTTTGCGTACACCGGGAAAGCAAAACAAGACAAACTTTCGCTCACTCCAGCCAGTCTGATAGAAATAGATTGCATCTCACTCATTCGTTTGGAAACTAAAGGCAATGGAAGCGAACAGCAAATTCAAAAGCTGGCTGAAATTCGTGCTGCATCCCACTCGCTCTAATGCAAAATCAACACCCAAACTCGGCAGCGCTTCTTTCGCATATTCCTTTCCAACAGAGAACAAACGTCATCACCTCCTGCTGATGCACAGTGATCTATAATAAAAAACAAACTTGGTCAAAATATTATTTTTGATTTCACATGAAACTGCAAACAATAAAAATTCAAGTTAGTATTCCAACATTGCAGTGCAATAATTTTTTTTAAATAAACATAATATTTAGAGTGTCATAATTTGAGCTTTATAACAATTTCTTTCAAAGCGACACATATGCAGCAAATCAAATTAAATCAAAATACGTTAAACCTCATTTCCAAATGTGGAATTTTTTGGGTGTGGATATAGTAACTTCAACATTGAGATCCAAGATATCAATTCGGATTCGGATCCGGTAAATTAATTTATTGAGAGGTAAATTTTATTGAGAAGAAAAGTTCTCGAAATTTACCATAAAAGAGCAGCTCAAATTGTAGCATTATAATTCCAACTAAGATGCCAAATAAGCTTGAGTCGACTTGAGAGATAAATGAATTAATTTTAGTCCAAAATACATTCATGATATTTTAAATTTATTTCAATCATTCATTTTACTTTTGACCGGCTTTTCAATTTCCAGACCACTGTGCACCGTCGGCCGACAAACGGCCGCCGGCTGCCGGCTGCCGACTGCCTGCTGATGTCGTTTTCACACATACATACATACTTCTATTTGTGGAATTTCATGCCAAGATTAGGCAAAAAAAAATGTTTATATTTTCTTAAACTCTAGATAAAAATGCACGTAGCTTGGACTAAATAATAATTTTATATTTTTTGCCATGTTTCGCTGTAACCAACGGTGATTTTAAATGATTTTTCCGTGAAGAGGTGTGTTTTCAAAATCAATCCGAAGTTGGCAGATGCACTAGCAAGGTAGGTTCATTTAAGATTTTTTCCGAAGATCATAATTTTATTTGCAGTTTGTCATGTGAAAAAAATTTATTTCGTGGTCATTTGAATTCAATTGTGAACAAATGCTATGCAGAATGTTGCAATATGCGATTTTATGTTATAATTAATTTTTTTTCAGTTTTTGGCGTATGTTCGACATCAAAAACACCAAAATGCATTTTGGCAGGCCAAGATAAGGAGCATGCCAAATTAAGGCTCACTTACCCTATATGAAAAAAAATGATTGCGATTTTCTATGAACTGTTTACAAAGACGCCTAAGTAATATTGGAATGCTGGATAACATAATTAGATAATTGAATTAGTTATTAAAGTCACTTAAGAAAAATTTGTTGTTATAATTCTTGAATTGAGATTCAAGAAGCTCACAAGTAGAACATTTCTTGGCTCAATAAAGATATTATGGTGAAAATCATTGATCACAACAATCAAATTTTTTTAAACGCCACTGCAGTATATCACATTAAAACGATGTGTGTCAGGTAATCAGTGCCATTTAATAATTCCACCTTAATTTGGATTTGACATTCGCTACGCTACATATTTAATTAGATAAGTGACACTCTACATTTATTCCATAATCAACAGATCATTGCATCACTTCTATATTAGAAGCTATTGGAAGTCAAACCTATTGAATTACTTCAAGAACGGACGTGACATTATTTTGGAAAACTTTAGGCGGAATGCGAAATTTGTTCGGACCTTAATATAGACACTTCAAGTTCGGAAAACTTTGTAAACGAGCTCTGTTAGCATAGCAACATCAAGGGTCTGAAGAAAACAAACATTTCCGTACCAATAATTGCAGTCGTAAAACATGCAGGAAGCAGCCGAATGAAAAGAGTGAAACTGGTCTAGGGACAACATAACGTCTGCATTGCAAAAACTTCAACCATTTCATTATTATTTTTTTTTTTTGATAATCCATAATATAACTTTGCCGGCTAGGAAATGTCAAATGTCAATATATTATTATGCGAAGCATACTAAATTGGATTTGGCATTTCATGATTCACTGCAAAATTTGTGCGACCGGTCAAATCGGTGTTAATTCATTAATTTTGCCTACAACTAACAGCTTGTTAGTTAAGATTTTTAAGGATATTTGTGACTGCAAAATACGTCACAAAATCCAACTTTCAATGATACAGACAATATATTATGGCATTAAATACAGAATTTCCCGAATATTCATGTCAAATGGATACTTTTACTGGATTTGAACAACTACCAATGCGTTTGTCATTCAACATGTTACCCTGTTTCAGGCTGGGGCTCGATTTTCGGCAATCACACTGAAGTTCTGTTGCATTTGGAAAATATCGAGCGTGTTAGGCTTAAACATCATTGACTTAAATGAATTCAAGCAGATCTACAATCACCTCCAACTATAATTTGAAATATTAGATGCAGTCAGACATCCTTAAACATGGTTAAAATATCGTTAACCTTAAAAAATGCATTCCACTGACAAAGTTTTGGCGAATCAAAGATCATTCAACCTCGCAATACATATCGTCAGACCCGCGCTACTTGATTCAGTTTACTCCAAGTTATTTCCCAGATTATAAAACAATAACAGAATTATCGATGTACGAAAGAACATATACGTACCAAGTTTAACTATTTTTGATCGCGTAAGAAAATAGATGATTCACCTGTTCACGAAAATCTTGCAAAACGCACAATTCAGCGGAAGCGAACAAAATAAAAATGAATTCTTTTATGTTTGCAAGAAAATCTTCCTACATGTTGTTTTCCAGACATTTTGATTATAGAAGATCTGTCTGTGCAATCAAACGATTCATTCTGGCGGGGGGAGTATGTTAAGTTTTATATTTAATATCAATCATAGTAACCCATAGAATCATTCAAACTATAATGCCAACGTGGTTCATTGCTCGTGTTTGGTCTCATAGCTCTCTTCTTCCTTAACCAGTGACCAGTCAAGACGTTTTAAGTGCGAACAAATGTAATGGATCATCTGAACTCAAATCATACATGCATTTCAGTTTTCTAACTCCTAAGATTTTAAGTAAAAACCGGTTTGTTTTTAAGTATGTTCAAATTTAACAGGATTATTAGCATGTTTCCTTTAAAACTCTTTTTAGAAAGGGAAGATATAAACTGATTTTTTCAATCGATATTTTTGAAATTTTTTGTCGGATTGTTAATCACAATTATTTTTGTTGTAACCATATATTTTTTAATTAAAAACTAAAAAAAATGCTATGTCCCCTAATTATAGACTTTTTCAGTGTGTTCCTAATGTTGGACATAGTCAAAGTTTTCCAAAGTATAAAGAGTGATACGGTCTAAATTTGGTCAAGGGAAACGCGTGGAAATCGGTGAAATCGTTTATTAAAAAAATCAAATTAAATTTCTTTTTCAAGTTTAATTAGTATCGAGTTCAGGAAAAATATTCAGTTAGGCTTCCGCTTTTCCAAATCCGAATTGCCGGGCCTTACGCTTAACCCTTGCCATCAGATTTTGTACAGCCACCTTGTCCACCTTCTTCGCGGCAGAAAGCCAGTTTGCCTTGAACCGCTGCTCGTCCTTAGCAGTTTTTTTGGTCTTCTTTAGGTTCCGCTTGACAATAGCCCAGTATTTCTCAATTGGGCGGAGCTCTGGCGTGTTGGAAGGGTTCTTGTCCTTGAGAACCACCTGCACGTTGTTGGCGGCGTACCACTCCATGGCATTTTTGCCGTAATGGCAAGATGCCAAATCCGGCCAAAACACACCCAAAATTCAGCCTCTGTGCCAATGGCGTGTAGTCAATTACATAGCATCATCGGTACAAGAAGATAACGCGACCGGTGCTGATTCGCTTTGCTCCCACCGGCATTAACCTCCCAAGTTAACCGAATTGCGTATGTCTGAAAGAAACAAAATAAAAACGAATTCACGTCCCTCCCGATCGTATCACAAGACGAAGAAGGATAGAAATAAATACCGGCCAACACCAGGCAGCCAGCGAACCGAGCACTGTGCGTGTGTAGCAAAAGCAACAACAAACATATTCCTTCAATTCAATCTGCCGGCAAACGCGTGTGTAGCACAAGCAACAACAAAAATATTTCTTCAATTCAATCCGCCGGCAAACAACCACGGCCAAGCTGTGCGTGTGTATGTAGTAAAAGCAACAAAAAAAACATTGCTTCAATTCACCGGCAAACAATTACCGGCCAAGCTGCCCGGCTTTAGCAGCTGTGTATATGTAGCGTGTGTATGTAATAGCAGGCAGTAAGCAAAGCACAGTTCTCATTCAATGGGTTTCCCGTTCCCCTTCCCGTTTCCATCCAAAACAAAGGAATACCTTGAAAGGAGGCCAAACGCCGGGAATCCTCCGTCGTGCGTTATTTTTTTGTGATTGATCGGTGGCAGAAAGCCTATGACAAATAGCCCTCGTCTTGCATGAAGTTCAAATAGTACACTGGTTAAGATGTCGGACTGGCAAGACGATGTAATTGGTGATTTGAGTTCGAATCTTCCAACGGCGCTGTGGTTGTTATTTTTATTTTCTTGTTTCTGGGATGGATTATCCAATAGGAACGAAATCCCATTAAATGTTTTTCTTGTTTTGCTTGAATGTAGTGGTCATGAATAATATTGGTTGGAAGCCGAGTCCTTATGCCAGTTACGGTTTTTCAAACATATCATCTTCGGCACAGTGCACATTTCAGAGCATTATCGGCACAGAGATTTGCTAAAAAGGCATTGGATTTCTGCAACCTCTTCTATGGGTGCAGTACGGAACAACCTTGTTTCTTCAGGAAAGGCAGCAGACGTTTATTCAAACACTCTTTCACGTAAATTTCTTGGTTGACAGTCCCGGAAGCTATGAAAATACTGCTTTTCAAGCTACAGGTACAGATGGCTTGCCAAACCAGATATTTCTTCGCGAACTTTGACAGTTTCATGTGCTAGAAAATATCTGCTACCTTTCCCCTTCCTTTTGCCGTATAAAACTCCTGTCCCGGAAGCTGCTTGTAGTCGGCTTTGACGTAGGTTTCGTCGTCCATTACCACGCAGTCAAACTTCGTCAGCATCGTCGTGTGCAGCCTCCGGGATCGCGCTTTGGCCGTCGTATTTTGTTTATCATCGCGATTTGGAGTCATTACATTCTTGTAAGTCGATAGTCCGGCTCGTTTTTTGGCTCGATGCACGGTTGTAGACGATACACCCAGCTTATTTGCGGCATCTCGGAGAGAGAGGGCTGGGTTTCGCTTGAAACTTTCGATTTCCCCCCGAACCAGACTTCCAGACTGTCGACAAACGTTCCCCAAACACTTTAATTACATTTGTAACGGTTGATTTGGCAACTTTTAGCGATTTTGCCAGCTTTGTGTGCGAGTAGCTCGAATTTTCGCGATGCGCGAGCAAAATTTTGATATGCTGTTCTTCTTCCTTGGACGGCATTTTGACAACTGACACACCTTCAAAATGAGGGGTGTTCAGGTTTTTTAAATGCAAAATTGAAAGAAATACGTCAAGTTGATATTGACCAAGTTTTGACCGTATCACCCTTTACGTCCGTCTTCTGTTGCTTAAGGGGGGGGGGGGGGGGGGGGGGTAGGGTCTAACGGGTATAAAAAAACACCATTTTCATGATTTTTTTCTAGAGCTATCGTTCAAACAAATGTATTCAAATTTTTTGCACTATACAAAGCATTGTTAAAAGAACATTTAGTAATTTTTTCGTAGAAAAATATTGAAAAATGAGCCGGTGACGCAGCACTTTCGAGGATGCCTTTTAGAAAACAGGATTTGCGGTGGACACTGTATCTCAGCACAAAATCATCTGAAGTCAAAAAATCAGAGCAAAATATTTTCAATAGATGTTTTTCTGGACCCCAACGTTTTTATTTAACTTAAAAATATTTTTATGAAATTTTTGTGACTGTTTGAAGTAAAAACTACGATTTTTCACTTAAAAATCCGCCATTTTTCACCTATAAAATCTCCCCAAAGTAAAAAAATCAAAAAATAAAAACGTTGGGGTCTGGTATTTCATATGTAGAAAATATGTTCCAAATTTGAAAAGAATCGGATAAGTAGTTTTCAAATGACGATGTCCACGGATTTTAAAAATGTGCTTTCGAGAAAAACGCGTTTGAAGTTTCTGCTCTTGCTTTCTCGCAGTATTAGATAGGAGGAGATAAAGGCCTATAACTTCTACAGTTTTGCTTCAATTGACTTGAAAATTTGACACAACATTCTTGAAATGTTTTACAAAAAGAAAATAAAAAAATAAAAAAATCGATTTTTTGAAAGTGTTAGACCCTACCCCCCCCTTAACCCAATAGCAATTGCAATTTTTTTCACCAAAACGATGTTTTGAGAGAAAGCCTTAAGAATTAAGTATACCGAATTATAAAAAAGGAAGCTTTAAGCTTCTGCAGTCAGATTCTCTCTTCATAATGATACTTTAAAAAGGTATTCATCAATATAAGCGTTCTCAGCATATCCACAAGCTATCATAACAAGCTTCAGAAGCAATCGCTAGCTCTTTGTTTTCCAATTAGCAGAAAAGTTTCGCAGGCATTCTTCCGAGGAAACTGGCGGTGTGTGGGGAACCTTCCATATCATTCCATAATCACTTCCCATCCAGTAAAGCAAACAGACTCTCAATCACGTTCAGCCAATGTTGTGGGTGCGTTGTTGTTCTATACCTATTTGCTGCTAGACTTTTCCGATCCATCTCATTGCGCCCTGGAGGCACTTGACTTGGCGAAGCTGGAGAGGACTTGATCTTTCATTACCTCCCCGAAATTATATGGAAACGTCAGTAATGATAGTGCAAGTTTTCAGCCCGATCGAATCCAACCAACAAGCGGTAGCTCTCAGAAGTGTTATGGCGAGCTCTAATTGAACGAGAATCGAGCGTATTTACTCTATCCGATCGATGCATAATTATCTATTGACATTAAAATATCGTTAGTTGCTGGAACCTGAAACTATTATGGAAGTAGGAAATGCATACCATCTGAAATTCTTAACTTTAAAATGCAAATAAGAAATTCTTAAATATATGCTCCACTTTTCCGTGAGTCGAGATCTCAACCTAGAAAGATTGTTCTAATATATTTCATTAGTAAAACACGCCTGATTGCAATGATTGATTGAATTTTTTGGATACATTCTGTATATGAACAACAACAAAACGAGAGACATCGTGCAAAAATTATTTGATCTCTAACTGGTAAGCATGTTCTCATACTCTGTTGCTTGTTGTTGATTCCTAGAATTGATTCCCCGCAGCCAAAAAAACCGAATTGACGCAATCTTCAGATCACAACATCGCGGATTCATATCTACATATCTGCAGGACAGGATGGAAGCTGAATTCTTCGGAGGCCGGTTCAAGTTTTGGCAAACTCTTGCCCCGCACAGTCCGTGTACTGTTCATGCTTACTTCATCAAGCAGCTCCTAGAACTTCAATCGAGGATAAAGGAGCGGAAAGTTGATATTTTGATCACGGACGTGCGAAAACACTACGAGGTTATCAGGGTACTGACTGACGCCTACGAGTTCTATGTGTAAGGCATCGATCGCCGGGTTGAATCATTAATTTATTCCTCTCAATTAGGAGGTGCTTCGCGGAGATGCCCCTTCGAGGGTCCGGATACCGGATCTTAATTGAAAGCGTGAGTACCGACGACCGACTGGCAAAGGTTTTGCAGTTCATCGCATCATGAATGACGACGACGCTTTTCGTTCTTTTTGTGTTTTGTTGAATTGCTCGCTCGGTACTTTTCCGATGAAAATTGAACGATCAGCTAAGTTAGATGGGTTGGAACGGAATCGAGCACATTAAAATCGAACGTCATAGTGAAAACCCAAGAATTTATCGGGTACCTACCTCTACACGTTATTCAATTTCGTTTATCCCTGAATCCGGATTTTTATCCGGAACTATGCACGTATACGTCTTAAACAACTCGCTCATTATCGCAAATCAATGCTTTACAATTTGGGCTTTCGATAATCATTTCATAACGTCAGTGAGGGATGAATGACATCCTGGTGTTAAAATCCTTATGATCAAATAAATTTAAAAAAAATCATAACGTCAGTGAATAATATAAATAAAAATGGGTTTCAGATATGTGAATTTGTTTTGTGAGTATTTAGCTACACAATGCAGCTTGAAAATATTGATTTCAATACAGTTGAAACCCTTTTATTCAATATTTTATTCAGAAATCGGTGATAGACACGTATTATTGAAATCAAACGGCCATTGGAAAGAAATAGGAAGATATTTCGCATTTCTGTTTTAAAGAAGGGTGTTACTGAAGGACTTGTATATGCTGGGTGAGATCATTCCTTTTTATTGAAATTTATGCAAAAACCCGAGTTTAGAGAATGTGCCGGCTTGTTAGGATTTTTCCAGGACATTCTTTGATCATTTTTTCTCAAAGGTTTATCTGAAGTTTCTCTCCTGCAAATGAGTTACCATTATTGTGAAATTATTCATAACATAAATGCTCAAATGTCGACGTAATGAAAGTTTCTACAATGTTTCGTTCCATACAGTTCGATTACAGGGTTGTCAAACTTTCAGAAAAACGGCATCAAACTAACATTAAAAGTTTTTTTTTATCTTGTTTGAATGTTACATCCGAGTTGTGTGAACTTTTGTGAACTGGAAGTTGTGTAATGGTATAATTTACTACACTTTTTTTGCTTTTTTCATGAAATGACTCATTTATATGTAAAACTTGTTTTAAACATGGTTAAGCAGGTTTTCTTCACCAGGTCTTTTAATCTTCAGTCTATTTATTATTGGCTTGCGCTGTATGGAATAATAATCAAAAGTTTAATTTAACTATAATGTTTCTATTCTGAAATTAACAAAATCACGTAGAAAAACACGTACCTTATCCCAGGACCGTTGTAACAAGACAGCGATGGGATTGGCATAATCTACACGCAAAATAATTTTCACCTAAAAAATTAGTGACATCTGTAGTAAATTTTCGCCATACGTAATTTCATTTGAATTTTAAGTGGTGGGTCAAGTGAATTCACTTAAGTGACCGGTCAAGTGAATTACACTATGACGTTCGAGTGAAATTTATCTGAATTTCTAAGTAAGTTTCCAGTTAATTATTTCTCGCATTTTTAAAAGGAACATTTATAGAACACCACTTCGATTCCAAATACTTACATTACGCTTTCGCCATAGATTTATTGATTGGAAAATTCCATCGTAATCCCAAGGCAGATCGGTTACTGCGGATAGTGCGACTTCTAAATCTTCCCTGATGCAAACCAGAAAATCTGTCCAGTTCAACCCACAAGCTGAAACATGATAACACCTTTTCTTACATCACGTTTAATACAAAGATTTGGGAAAATCCAAATCCAGCATAAGCTTTAAACGCTGCTCTTTAGAATTAGCCATTTTGAACTCTGAAAAAAGAAATTACAACCCGACATTCACTTGAAATTCAAGTGATGGGGAAGTGAATATTTTTTCTCACTTTAAATTCAAGTGACGACTGAAGTGAATTTGAATGAATTCACTTGAAACTTAAGTGACTGCCAAGTGAAATGTATATGTCGCACTAGAATGGAAGAAAATCACAGTATCATGTGTATTTTAAGAGTGAATTTGGGTTCAGTGTATAGAAAACCATCTTGAAATCCAAGATGGTGGCTTACGCTTAACTTTAAAATGCTGTAATGACCAAAAATTGCAAGAAAACTCCTTCGATGGCTCAATGAGTAGAATTCGAAATTCGTACAAAAATAAAATCAATTACGAAAATGCAAGATAAAACCAGATGAAGCAAGACAATTCAAAGTCCCACGACAAAACTGGTTATGAAGTTAACTAGGAATAAAACAATATAAAACAAGAAACAGATAACAACTATATGAAACAAAGCAAAACAAGGCACAAATATATCAATCAGGTAAAACATGAAATACCACGGTTGAATTGGACATACAAAATTGAACATAATTAAAAACAGACAAAACTACATTAACTAAAATTAAAAAGTCAAATAAAGATCAAATACAGGGAACAAATTAAACCCAGCTCAAAAAAGAAACAATAATGAACTAGATAAAACTAAATAGAAAATATGATAAAAGAATTTTGAATTTGATGAAACACATGAAAGATTAAAAAAATAAAATAAAACAATACGAATCAAGGAAAACCATTACGAATATAAAACAAAAAATCACAAAATAAAATAACAAAATAAAATGAATATCAATTCAAGATGGTGGCATCCGTTCACTTTTATCTTGTCATGTATTGTAAATTGTTATGTTGTTTTATGTTCTTTAATGCTGATTTATTTTATTCTTTGTTTGCTCTGTTTTCTATAGATTCATTTTACGTTATTTTGTCTTGTTTGATGTGGATTTGTTCTATATTTTCATATTATATTGTGATTTTTCTTGTTTCATTTATATTGTTAACTGATAGTTTTTTGTCATTTTTTTCCTTTTTATCTTTCGGCGTCTTCTTTTAAGCTAGTTTGTCTATGTTCAATAATGTATTATCTCCTTTTGTATTGTGGATCACGTTTTCCTTTTTCAAACTTGAATTATTTTTTGATTTATTTCATCTTACCTAGTTAGGTCTTGTTTTACCTTATTTTGCCTTGCTATATTTTAGTAAATCCTGTTTTATCTAGTCTAATCTTGTTTTATCAGGCCTTCTCGCGTTTTGTCTAATGCTATCTTTTTATATCTTGTTTCATCTTGTTTTTCTTATTTTTTCTTGTTTTTTTTTTATCCAGGTTTGTCTTTTTTAAATTTTACTTAGGGCTTGCTGATCCTGTACGAACTCCGTTGCGCTTTTAACTTTTAATATTATGTTAATAGAAATATGTGTTTGTATGGTAATTTTCATGCATTTTCTCGACAATATTCGATGAAATATCAAACTATCAGATTGGCTATCAGATTGAAATAAAAAATAAAACAATGATTGGATGTCAAAAAGAGTGCATAGGGTAAAACTGTACAAGACGCACCAGCTAAGCATAATTGCCATTTACAGCGATACCGATCATTTAAGAGCCAAATTGAAAGTTGACGACGATTCAAGGATGAAATTTACGTATTATCGAAAAAAAAAATATGATAAAAACACGATTTTGACTATATTTTTGTAAAAAACTAAAACAGCCAGAAAACAAACCGCGGGGTAGAACGCCAAAACTAATGGACAGAACGCACCAAACAGGAAGGGTGGTAAGAAATAGAACAATTGATTATACGGAATGTAATTATTGAAACACCAAATTTTTAATTACATGTTCATCGTATTTTTGCAAACTAACTATACTTTGGCAAAAAATCATTTATTATTGCTTAATTTAACGAAAATTTTGCTTTTCAAAATTCACTTTATTATATCCTTATAGGTAAAACGCCTTCAGGTAGACAACGAACTTCAATTTCTTAACTGATATCGCGGCAAACATGGCGGCCGATAATTTTTTCGAGTCGAATATTGGTGCACCTTTTTAACTCGAACAAGGACAAAATATGTTATAACTATGCATTGTTATCGTAATTCGGGAGTCAGCAAATAAAAATAATGGCATTTTGTTTTGAAATTCGGGTTTTCTCAAAAGTTAACAGCATTCAAAATTTGAGCGTAAAACACGTGGTCTTGTGGGCATTCTGCCCCAATTTTCATATGATTGATTTTTGATAACATTTGTAGGAAGTTAATAAAATACATCAAAATATTTATAGTCTTCCGAAAGTGCACATGAGTGGTAAAACGATAAGCTGTAATTTGATCAGATTACGCAGGCTGTTTTACCATAAAACCTTATTTGTTATTTATAAAAAAATACAAGTTTCACGCTGATTCCATTAACTCTTCTATTTCTAAGAACTTAAGTAGATTTCGTGAACTTTTCATCTATTGAATGATGAAAAAGCTTGTTTGCTACAATAAAAATGAAGAAGAACATCATTCGAAGCCGTAGGTTAGTGTATATTTGAGAAATAATGACATGGGCCATCTTACTCCGCTGGTGCGTCTTGTACAGTTTTCCCCTACGTGATAATTTTTTTTATTTTCGGATAAATAATAACGGGTTTAAGCAAAAACATTAAAAAGTGTATATTAACTAACCATTTAAACAATTGAGCCATTCATAAACAATCAAACAATCAAACAATCAAACAATCAAACAATCAAACAATCAAACAATCAAACAATCAAACAATCAAACAATCAAACAATCAAACAATCAAACAATCAAACAATCAAACAATCAAACAATCAAACAATCAAACAATCAAACAATCAAACAATCAAACAATCAAACAATCAAACAATCAAACAATCAAACAATCAAACAATCAAACAATCAAACAATCAAACAATCAAACAATCAAACAATCAAACAATCAAACAATCAAACAATCAAACAATCAAACAATCAAACAATCAAACAATCAAACAATCAAACAATCAAACAATCAAACAATCAAACAATCAAACAATCAAACAATCAAACAATCAAACAATCAAACAATCAAACAATCAAACAATCAAACAATCAAACAATCAAACAATCAAACAATCAAACAATCAAACAATCGAACAATCAAACAATCAAACAATCAAACAATCAAACAATCAAACAATCAAACAATCAAACAATCAAACAATCAAACAATCAAACAATCAAACAATCGTTTTTGTACATTTCAGAAATCACATTGAAATTCAAAAATGAATCCCAAATTCAAATTTTGAATTAATGTTTAGAATTTAGATTCCAAATTAATATACAAAACACCGATTCAGCTCGTGAATAAGTTTCAGAATCAAATGAACACATTAGCGATCGCGAAAAAATTTAAGTCAAAAAGCACCTTTATTCGACATTCTATATCTCAGATACTACTGGATCAAATTCCAAAAATTTAGTATCTCTGAATTGCCGAAATCGGTGTGTTGATTTTTTTTATAATATAGTTCAACGATTAAATTTATAGCATTTGAGTGATGCTTCTGAATGTAACACATTCGCGCAAGAGGTAAAACGAGATATCTCGGCATGTGTTAAAATTATCAAATTGACAATTTAGTTGAGGAATGAAAATCATAAATGCATAATAGAATTTGATTTTATTCTGCAAGTTTTGTTTCATTAAAAACACTTGATTTTATCTGTAAAAAAAAATCTTCGACAGGTTTTTAAATGTGGAATCGATTTTTAATGAAAATATTTACTGATGTTGAAACATGTAATCTTCCCATGAACTATTAAACCGGAAATCCTTTTTTAATGGATTGATTAACACTAATCTTAAATCGTATATTTGGATCAAGTTTGGAAGAATCGGATTTGAATCACATTTTTTTTTATCAAATGATCCAATCTCAAAAGCTTGATAGATTAAGGTTATCTGATGTGAGCGTGGATAGATTGTATAAGAAATTGAAAGCTTTTTTGAGGAAAAAAACTAATTCTATATTCACCAATTCAAATAAGCCGCATTCGCCAGATTTTTTTTAAACAAATTAAAAAATTTAAACTATTCATGAAAGTAAGCTCCTGTTTTATTACGGCCTTGAGAAAATCGTGATAAAAATGTTAAAAGTTATGAAAATATTTCAAAAGTTTTCATAAAATGAAATACGAAAACCATTCAATGTAACAGAACTTAATTAAGAATTATCAAATAATATTTAATAAAAACCTGTTTGATTCATTTAATCCATGCATTGCTTGAAAATAAAAAAAAAACAAACCGAAGTAACACATTTTAAGCCAACAAGCATAAGGGGGTTTTATTATGGTTTTATTATATCATTCAATGTGCAGCTCGTTTTATGACGGTTTTATTATAGAAAAATGCTAATATTCTGGTTTCAACCATTTGTTTTCAGGTAGTTCTGAAAACGCTTATAAAGCTTTCACTAAACATATTGTTTCAGCTGTTTTAAAAGATTTATGAATGCTTTGTAAAAACTACAATGAAACAGAAAATTAGAAATTTGCTCCAAGCTTTCTTTTGCATGCTTTATTAGAACTCATAATCAATTATTAAATCGCCAAAAAACATAGTGACAGTTCTCGATCAAGATGTCAAAACAGGACACGCTCAGGTTAGATTGCACATACTTCAATTGGAATTCCCATTTTTACACATTTTTGATAAGCTATGTGTGTTGTTTTGAGTTAAAACAAAAAAAAAAATCAAAATCTTTGAAAAACTTCTCTTCTCTTTGAAAAACTAGTCTTCTACCGGACATGTTTTTAAGCAATTATTTACTACAAAAATATACTTTTGTAAATATTAGTTTCTCTACTGATTTGAAGAGTACCAATGTTATGATCACTAAACTACAGACAAACTAAACTATATAAGAACAAAATTAATGTACAACATATTCACGTGGTGAAAGAAATCATTTTATGTTGGTTTTCACTCATTTCCAAAAGTGTTTTCTATGACCGGACACTAGGAATTACTTCACCAAAGTTGTCACTAAGGGCACAAAAACTTAGCAAAATTACTGAAATCAATTGCACAGGTCTTGTAACAACGTGTTTTTCAATAATGTTTCTTCATTTCTTTTTTTTTTTTTTTTTTGATAAACCAGAATGAAACATTTGTTTCGAAAAAAAAACTATAGGAAAATTGTCTTTGACCGGACAGCAAAATTTAAACTTTCTCAGATGATCAACATCAACATCTTCTGCCAACCATTTGAGGGTGCTAAATATTGAAATAAAAGTTTCAAGTTGAAATCATGTTTAGTTTTGAATATTTTTCTGTCCGATCAAAGACAAATCGCATTTTTTTTAATTTTCATATTATTTCGATTGTAACGCCGATAGTTTTATAAGACTCCAAAAGCCCCTTATAAAACCAAAAATTTGTCTAGTAGTCTGCAATAAATCTTTAAATGTTACTTGGGCCGTTTTGTTATCTTATATCTACTGTAGTCGAAAGATTACTAACCAACGATGACAAGCCGTAAAAACTGACCACAATATAAATGCAAAATTGAGGCGAACGTATCCGAACTACTAGGCAAAAGCTTTCGATGCCTATCATTGTCATGCCTTTTCAGATTGAATTACCATATTTCTTACAAATTACTGAAAATCTAATGGAACATCCACAATATGGGTATAAGGTGGAAGGACTCAACGAGTAGAAATCGAATTTCTCTATCAGACGCCATGTTGAAATCCAAAATGGCGGGGTTTGCTTTACTCTAAAATGCTGTAAATGATTGTAAAACGCATAAATCAACCATAATTCAGACCCCATTTGTTTTTGGCAACATTCGACTTTGGCCACATCCGATTTTAGTAACATCTGATTTTTGCACATGTGCCCAAATCGAGCGGATTTCAGAAACAATAATACCTTATAGTTTTCGCTATAATAGGACCAATATAATTTAAACAACCACCAATCATGGCCGTAGGAACGGGGGGGATGGTTTGGGGCTAAACCCCCCCCCCCCCCTCCCTTCCATGAAGGTCCAAAAAAGCAAGCGAGGTATTCTACTCTACACTCAAAATTTTGAATTCATAATCAAATTATGATTATAGAGCAAAAATATTCAAAAGTAACTATTTGAACTAAAAATTAATACAAAAACCTCAAAAACCCATTTCAAGTTAAATATTCTACTACAGTTTTTCATAATTTTTTCACTTGTTCATAAAATATGGTTGTCAGATTTTTTTCAGCTCGTATCCGGGCTGTTTTATATAATAACCTGGAAAAATCCGGGTATTTGATTTCAAAATTGTCGACCAAATCCAGGAAAAACCGGGCAAATTTGGTCAAAACCTAGGAATTTCTCATCAAAGATCTAGAAAAAAAACTTTAAAAACCTTGCATGATAATTTTTTGAAACCTGCTGCAAGAAAATAATAACACAATTTGTTTTTTTTTTTATTTGAAGGAAGAAGGAGAAAAAACCCGGTCAAAATCTGGGCTTTTCCAATAAAATGTGGGCAACCGGGTCGGACTAGAATTTTCCCAAATTTTATTTTAAATATCCGGACCAATCCGGTTGAAACCGGGCCATTTGGCAACCTTATCATAGAAATTCTGGTCTGGATAATACATTTCAAATTAAACCCATTTTGGAGGTCCTGGTTCCATATTACTATACCCAAAATAGTATTTCTACATATTTTCGTATTTCTGATTTTGTATCAAGTTTAGGATTCTTGATTTTCAGTTCGAATGATCATAAGAAATTAGGAATGAAAAGCTGCTTTTAAATCCTTGTTCGAATTCGGTTTTGCATTTCATATCAAATTAGAATCTTGTTTTTTGAAAATCGAATGCATTTTCAATATGTTGATAAAAGTATATGAAAAAAGAAGAAATTTGTTTTATATTCAAGTTCGAATTTCTTAAACTTTATTCTAACACAAAATATAAACATTTTAACCATTCCAAAATTGAAAACCAGATTCTGATTTATCATTCGAAATTCACATTTGAAATCAGACTCACAAAACAGATTAAAAATAAATAATCAAAATAATGAATTAAGATTAAACCAGCACTACAGAATTTAAATAATAGATTCATGAATGAGGGCTTTAAGATTTGGTTCACGAAATTCTGATCTGGAATTAAGATTCAGAAATCGTATTTTTTTTGTACATTTCAGAAATCGTATAGAAATTCGGAAACAGATTCAAAGTTCAATTTTTCAATTCAGGTTTAAAATTCAGATTTAAAATTCAGAAAAAAAGATTTAGCTTGTAAATGAGTTTTTCGATCAACATAAAATTATGGAGAAATTCTAGAGAACGTAAACTAAAAAATTTGCTTGTCAAATCAATTTCCAGATTTCAAAGTTTTGAATCAGAATAAGTTTGTACACACAATTCAGCAGAAAATCACAAATATATAGTAGAATTTGAGTTATTTTTTTAAGTTTTTATTCATGCCAAATATCTCACATTATATTTTTAAGAATCATCCACAGGATTTTAAGTATGGAATTGATTCTTTATGAAAAAAATTTCCTGTTCCTCCATGTACCTGATCTGCACCTCAAAAATCTGCACATTTTTTTTCATTTTTCCGGTGTATTGTTTAACATTATTAATATTGCAGCTTTTTTTAAAGCCAAATTTCAAACTAAAATCATAAATTTAGTTCAAGTTTGCATCATGGAAATTTGATTCAAAAATTTTTTATCTCTTACTGTTTTTTTTTTTTTTGCAAAATTTTATTTATTTTCATCAAAGGTTAGAATCTTGGAATTTGCAAAAGAGTTTAAAAGATTATGGGCTTGTTTGATTTGAGTATAGAATAAGTTTTTTTCAAAAAGACATTGAAGGCTACCCTAAAAATAACTTATTTTATGCTCAAATCAAATAACTTTGATCTACCAGACTTTTGAACAAATTCAAAAATTTTAACCGATGAAAGCAAATTTCATATTTTGTTCCTAGAGGTTTCAGGAAAAAAACCGCTCACCCTTTAGGCTAAGGAGCACTTTTCTAAAGTTAGTTTTTTAAGGTTTTATTAATGACACTTTACCATCCTTGTGGCATTGGTGTTTTCTCTTAAGTTACATTTTCATACAAAAACTATAAACGAGTTCTTAAAAATGAATAATCATATAGTTACAAACATAATTTGTTTTAATTTTTTTATTCGTGTGTTGTTAGATAAAAAATCATAGGTAAAAATTAGTCACCAAAACCCCTTCCATCAGTCGGTTCTTCCTACGGCCCTGCCACCAATGATGTTTGTACGTTTTCTAATGGTGATAAAATACCACAACAAAAAGGCATTTTCAAAAAATGTAAAGTACTCAAAAATGAAAAAAAATGAAAATTCAATAAAATTAAAAAAATTTGCCATTCACAGCATTTCGAGTTCAGCGAATATCAACATCTTGGATTTCAAGATGGCGTCAGATATACGGATTCAATTTCTTCTAGTTTAGCCCTTTCACCCAATTTCAACATGGCGCCAGACAATGAAATTCGAACGCACTTTTGTCTTTGAAGAAATAATTCTCTGACTGAAAATCAACCACTAGATTATTTTACAGTCTTGCCATAATTATTTATAACTTTTTAGTGGAAATGTTCATAAATTTTTTCATGTATTTTTCCACTTGTTAAAAGTCTCCTCAGAGGTATTCAATGTGTGCGAAATTTGGTAAGGTTTCTCATTTTGATTAATGGATCAGTTTTAATGGGTTGAAGATGTAAAATTTAGGTTTTTGAAAATCCCAATATAACTAAGGGTTTACCAGAGCATACACGACAGTTTTTTTTTTATTTTATTTCAAACAAACTGCATTGATACACTGTAATGATGAAATTTTCCGAAATTTATTAATGGCCTTAAGTAAGATACAGAAAAATAATCTCTCGGTAAATACCCTAGTTTAGTTTACATCTTTGACCTTACGGCGACCGATATGAGAAGCATTATTGAAGAAAACAAATAAAACTATAAACAGTTGGCAAATCGCCATTCATCGCCCTATCATCCTATTGAATAGCCTATGCGTACCAGCTCGTATTTGCAAGCAGAGCAATATTATTGTTCAATGTCATTCACATGATGCCATCAACATCGTCGTTCAAAAGGGAACTGAGCAGCATTTCAAATCGTTTCTATTTTTTTGCTTGCTGCTAAAGTTCGCAGATATCGTTCACAACAAGTCTCACCCACTAACCTCTTCTGGAAAATGTACCCATCATCATCAATTCAGAAACCGGCAAAGATCAATCTGCTGCAGGGGTTTCACAGCATGGATTTAAGTATCCAGCTGCTGCCTAACTTTGTATGATCGCGCCATGCCACCCCACAGGTAGTTAAAGGCTCTTCTGCTTATGAATGAAACGTTTTGCGTCGCGTCCGTCGTCAACTAAAATTGAAACTGTGCTGAAGGAGTGCGATGGGTGAATCACCGAATGCTGCCGCTTGATTGCCCGCTTCCAATCTAATAGCGCTAAAATTAAGGTGAATGCGTGTCATAATCGACTAAAGCACTTCCATCGACACTTTACTGGAAGGAGAAAGACTAGAACAAACGGTGACACTAAGTTAATATATCAATTC
This sequence comes from Uranotaenia lowii, assembly GCF_029784155.1. Taxonomy (NCBI): domain Eukaryota; kingdom Metazoa; phylum Arthropoda; class Insecta; order Diptera; family Culicidae; genus Uranotaenia; species Uranotaenia lowii. The sequence goes on from NC_073693.1 coordinate 141,899,908, forward strand.
GATGCACTCGTGACGAGGTTGACGCGAAATTTCGAAGACGCTTCATCCGACCGAATAGAACTTTGCTAGATTGAAGATGACGAGAGTTTGTCATTCTAAGTTTCCAAAGCAGAATTAGGATCCGATAAGTCCCTGTGCAGGCGGATCAAATTTTACTCGGCCACGCGTATTAAAACAGATGATGATGGGCTGTGATTTAGGTTTTTTTTTCTCTCTGCGCACAATAATGGCAATTTATTGAGGCTGACTGGATGGAGCAATAGAAGCAGCAGCAGCAGCAGGATGTCAGTTCAGTGCATTAACGTACGCGTCGAGATGCATCTCCAAGCGGCATCCAGCAGCAGTCATTACGGAGGCGGTCTAACTTGAATACTGGAAATAACTTAGAAACGATGTCTCGTTCTTGACCTATATGGAAGGTGTCTAATTGTTGTAGAACGAAACGATCTGTGTGGAACGAACTTCAGCATCCTGTTATTACTTCCTTTTGACACACTTGACAATTCAAAGTTAAGCATTGAGCAAATGGTATGGTTTATACAAATATAAACCATATTATTTTCTCAATTATCAATTTAAAAACGCCTAGTGTGTTAAACAAAAAGTAATATGTTATCTTATTTTGATCGCCGCTGGGATATATTCTTATCTAAGTTTGTGGCATATCGGCAAATTGAAAATCTAATTAGAGAGCAATTAAGACAGACATGAAAATTGATAGGTGGAAAGGTCAAAGCTAGAGCGCTTTGGGTAGAAGAAACGAATAGATGGTGAAACTGTGAGCTTAGGGCATTGTTTTTTATCGACAGCATGAAACTGCTTGTGTGATTCTTTACCCAGCACCTGCTGGCTGTTTGTAGTAAGTGACGAAGAAGCCACATTGCTACCCACAACCACAAGGTTGTGGGTAGCAATGTGGCTTCTTCGTCACTTACTACAAACAGCCAGCAGGTGCTGGGTAAAGAATCACACAAGCAGTTTCATGCTGTCGATAAAAAACAATGCCCTAAGCTCACAGTTTCACCATCTATTCGTTTCTTCTACCCAAAGCGCTCTAGCTTTGACCTTTCCACCTATCAATTTTCATGTCTGTCTTAATTGCTCTCTAATTAGATTTTCAATTTGCCGATATGCCACAAACTTAGATAAGAAAAAGTAATATGTAAACTCTCTAGCCTTACGGATAACTAAGTAATCTAAAATTAATTTTTGAAAAAATATTCTAGACAAAATAATATGAGTATACAATGACAACATGTAGGATTTGAAACCTTAAACTTAAACTGTACAGTGAACTGATGTGTCAAATCAACTTTGAGCAATGAGTACAGCACTGTATTGCCAAAATATATGCTAAGCTTTTGTTGTAAAATGCTATCGAAAGATTAAAATTCACAAAGATCTATTTTGTTTTTATCGAAACAAATCTGACAATGGAATTAACGTTACATAAAACGCTATAACGGTGTTGAATACGTGGAGGATGTCCTTTTATTTGATTTTTTTTTATCCGCTTTTTAGATAAAATAAAATAAGTTGCGTTATATAAATGTAAGTCAGTGTTTTACGTTTCAAACAACTGAAAAAATATGAACAGAAAGTAGACCAGGGATGAATCATTCGATTGGATTAGAATCCTAGAAAAAAAGAGAAAATAATTCACAGATAGTGTTGTCCGATTGCACAGCCGAGTCACATCTGAACAGGTTTGAATTATTATTTTCAGTTATGTACAAATTATCACTCCTCACTCCTCATGTTTAGAACTATGTACTAGTCGGCCTTATCGGTGTAAGTAATGTACATTTCAAGTTTATAAAATTCCATGGACGGGTAGAAAGTTCGAAAAAATGAAATATGGTGAAAATGAGCGTCAAGAATTTTATTTAGAAGAATTTTCATCTCCTATCAAATCACGCTTGGCCTACTAACATGTGGCTTTACTTTTACTTCTTAAAACAAAAAACTATCCTAAAATTAAACTAATTATAAAGAGAACGAATCTCTACGATGGAAGACTGCATCGACTTACATCTGAAGTTGGAGATGATTTTGTTGGCCATCTTTTCGATCGATTCAATGCCCGCAATCCGATGAAGATCTTCGGTGCTGTGCCAAGGTGGAAGTCGCAAAATCATTTTCAGAACCTTGTTCTGAATCCTCTGGGTGGCTTTTTTCCTCGTCGCGCAGCAGCTAGACCAAATCGGAACTGCATACATTATCGGTGGTCGGAACACCTGTTTATATATCACATCTTATTTCGCAGACACAACTTTTTTTTTTTTTTTTTTTTTAAATATGTCTTTATTAGTCTTTTAATCATTACATTTAAGTTACATTATTAAAGTTAAATTAAAGTGTTCAGATCAATTATGATCAGTTCAACTCTTTGATACAGTTAATTTTAAACATTGTTTATTTGATTTAAATTTGCTTAAGCAATAAATAATTTGATTTATAGGAGAATATCCTGTTGAGCAAAAAAAAATGTATAAACTTAATCCTAAATCCTAAAAAACTAACTTAATTGTAAAGAGAACGAATCTCTGCGATGGAAGACTGCATCGATTTGCCTCTGAAGTTGGAGATGATGTTGTTGGCCATCTCTCCGATCGATTCCATGCCTGCAATCCGATGAAGATCTTCGGTGCTGTGCCAAGGTGGAAGCCGCAAAATCATTTTCAGAACCTTGTTCTGAATCCTCTGGATGGCTCTCTTCCTCGTCGCGCAGCAGCTAGACCAAATCGGAACTGCGTACATTATCGCTGGTCGGAATACCTGTTTGTAGATTAACATCTTATTTCGCAGACACAACCTGGATTTCCTGTTGATGAGAGAATAAAGAGATTTAGTATATTTATTACACTTAGATTGAATATCTTCAATGTGATTTTTAAAAGTAAGATTCCGATCAAGTGTAAGTCCTAGGTACTTCACGTGATCAGACCATTCTAATGAAACCCCATTAAAAGTTATGGAATGATTTTCATTAGGTTTTAAAAATTGAGCTCTTGGCTTATGGGGAAATAAAATAAGTTGAGTTTTGGAAGCGTTAGGAGAAATTTTCCACATTTTCAAGTAATTCAAAAAGGAATTTAAATTTTGTTGCAATCTACTGCGTACCACCCGTAAATTTCGACCTTTTGCTGAAAGCAAAGTATCATCAGCAAATAATCTTCTACCTTTTCCTTCTGGTACATCAGGAAGATCAGAAGTAAAAATATTGTATAAGATTGGCCCAAGTATACTACCCTGAGGGACACCAGCTCTAATGGGTGTCCTTTCAGAGCATGAATTTTGATAGCTTACTTGTAAGGTTCGGCTAGTCAAATAATTTTGAATAATTTTGGTGAGATATACATGAAAATCAAATCGAGCTAATTTAGCTACTAAACCTTTGTGCCAAACACTGTCAAAAGCTTTTTCAATATCAAGAAGAGCAACACCAGTTGAATAACCTTCAGATTTGCTAGCGTTAATCATATTAGTTACACTCAAAAGTTGATGTGTAGTAGAATGTCCATGACGAAAACCAAATTGTTCATCAGGGAAAATAGAATTCTGATTAATGTGAATCATCATTCTATTCAAAATAACTCTCTCAAATAGTTTACTTAAAGAAGGGAGCAAACTAATTGGTCGATAACTTGAAGGCTCTGAAGCACTTTTCCCAGGTTTTAAAATTGGAGTTACTTTGGCATTTTTCCATTTATTTGGAAAATAAGCCAAGTGAAAACATTTATTGAAGATTTTAACTAAAAAATTTAAAGTGCTTTCAGGCAACTTTTTAATAAGAATATAGAAAATCCCATCTTCCCCTGGGGCTTTCATATTTTTAAATTTTTTGCAAATCAATTTAAGTTCATCAATATTTGTTTCATAAGAACTTTCAAATACATTTTGTTTAGAAAGAATATCATCAAATTCAAGGGAAATTTGAGCATCAATTGGACTTACAACGTTTAAATTAAAATCATGAGCAGACTCAAATTGTTGGGCTAATTTTTGAGCTTTTTCTGCATTCGTTAAAAGAAGTTTATCTCCGTCTTTCAAAGTAGGAATTGGCTTCTGAGGCTTTTTCAGAATTTTAGTTAATTTCCAAAATGGCTTTGAGTAGGGTTTTATGTCCTCTACTGCTTTGGCAAAATTTTCATTACGAATGAAATTTAAACGACGTTTGATCTCTTTTTGAAGGTCGCAATAAATTAATTTCAAATAAGGATCCCTAGTACGTTGATATTGGCGTCGACGAATGTTTTTCAGTCGTATCAAAAACTGAAGATCATCATCAATTAAAGGTTGATTAAATTTATGTTTAACTTTAGGTATTGAAGCGGCTTTAGCATTGACTATTGAAGTTGTCAAATTTTCTACAGCCAAATCAATATCTTCTATTGAATTCAGTGGAACGTTTACATCTAAATTACGTTCAATAAAATTCATATATCGCTCCCAGTTAGCCTTTTGAAAGTTAAAAGTTGATTTTAAAGGGTTTTCAATGGGACTTTGGGATAAAGAAAAAGTTACTGGAAGGTGGTCTGAATCGAGGTCCGCATGAGTAACTAATTGACTACAATGCTCGCCTAAATCCGTTAGAACCAAATCAATTGTGGAAGGATTTCTAATCGAAGAAAAACAAGTATGCCCATTAGGATATTCAACAGTATAATAACCTGCAGAGCAATCATTAAACAAAATATTCCCATTAGAATTTGATGAAATATTATTCCAAGATCGGTGTTTTGCATTAAAGTCACCAATAATAAAAAATTTAGATTTATTTCTGGTGAGTTTTTGTAAATCTCCCTTCAAAAAATTTTTCTGTTCACCGCTGCATTGAAAAGGCAAGTATGCGGCAACAATTATAATTTTCCCCATAGAAGTTTCTAATTCAATTCCAATTGTTTCTAAGACTTTTGTATTGAAAGAAGGAAGAAGTCTAAATTTGAGACGACTATTGATGACAATAGCTACACCCCCACCTTGTCGATCAAGTCGATCATTTCGTAAAATTTTAAAGAAAGCATTGCTTTTCAAGTTATTGTCTGGCTTTAAAAAAGTTTCAGTGATGGCAGCAATATGTATGTTTTGAGTTTTCAAAAATAAAAAGAATTCATCTTGGTTAGCCAGCAAAGATCTAGCGTTCCAATTCATGACATTTAAACATCTATTTGGATCCATGAGGGAATCGTAAAGTCATAATAATTTTGTTAGCATAATTAAAAGAAGTTTGGAAAGCTTCAAACATTGAATTTGCTTTCAACATAAGTTGCATCATTTCCATTAAATTTTGATGCAAAAATTTTAATTTTTCCTCAGTAATCTCACCCAAATCAACAAAATTGTTAGGATCAGAAAATGAAGGAGAAGAACAAGTATTTGAATTTCGGGGATTTTCCCAAGCCTTCGCATGAACGTTGAGACTTGGTTTTTTCCCATTTTTATTAGTTAAACCTGAAGGGGGAAACCCATTTTCAACCACCTCTGAGAACGATAAACAACGAGTCTGTGGCGCAGAATCAGCCCAGGTAACATTAAATTCACTTCGGGTATTACCCAGCCGTGATTCCAATGTAGGCCGAGGCTGACTGCGAACAGGCAGGTTGTTTGCCGGTCTGACGTGTGAAGACGAAAAAGAGGAAGGAGGAGAAGAAACTTTTCTGGAAACTTTGGGATTTTTCCTAGAAGCAACAATTTTTGCCCTAACGGGACAGTCTAGAGAATTCGAGGAATGATTACCTGCGCAATTCGCACACTTAAAAAATTCTGTTTTTGGCTTATCACCACCAAAAAGGCATTTAGATTTTTCATGATCGAATGAGCCGCAAAACATGCATCTGGCATTCATTCTACAATTTTAGTGCCATGACAAAAAGCTTGACAACGACGACATTGCGTAATATTTTGAAGAAAATTGGTAGAAGATTTACGAAAAGGTTCGAATTTGACTCGACAATGAAACATAAGACGAGCCTTTTCAAGAATTTGCAAATTATTAACCTGATCCTTTTTAAAATGGATCAAATAAAGTTCAGGAGCAAAACCAACACTACTGATATTATTCGTGTTGGTTCTTTTCCTCATTTGAATTACTTGAATTGGAGAAAAACCTAACAAAGAATTTAATTCAGTTGTGATCTCATCCGGTGTCTGATCGCCAGTGAGACCACGAAGTACAACTTTAAATGGACGATCACTTCTAGTGTCGTACGTAAAAAATTGGTGTTTTTTATTATTCAAATAATTTAAAACCTTTTGAAAATCATTAAAAGATTCCGCCAATATACGAGCAGTTCCCCTTCGACCGATCTGAAAAGAAATCTTCACATCCTTGACGGAAGTGACGATTTCTTTTCGAAAGGCATTGAAGTCAGGAATCGTGACCGTTATTGGTGGAATCTTTTCGTTTTTAAGAGTATAAGCAGAAGAAGGTTTCTTAGTACTCTTATCAGAATTAAATATGAATATTTCCTCATCACCGATGTTATGAAGGACATCGAATGAGTTGGAAATTTCAACTTTTTTGGGCGATGGACCTGAATTAGGCTCGGCAATTCGTTTCCTACCGGCCCTTGAGCCAGCCGATGACTTCCCCATGCTGGAAAGAAAAGAGAAAATATGAATAAAAGAAAATGAAAATAATTTTAGCACTGAAAAGTGCTGATTGAAATACAGGTAAGGAAAAAATAAATAATGTAAAATGTTCCTGCAGGTACACAGCAACGATACGATGCTCCGGCGTACGTGTTGACGGCTCAACGGTACAGATGGAAGTGACAGACACAACTTGGATTTCCTGTTGATGAGAGAATAAAGAGATTTAGTGTATTTATTACATTTAGATTGAATATCTTCAATGTGATTTTTAAAAGTAAGATTCCGATCAAGTGTAAGTCCCAAGTACTTCACGTGATCAGACCATTCTAATGAAACCCCATTAAAAGTTATGGAATGATTTTCATTAGGTTTTAAAAATTCAGCTCTTGGCTTATGGGGAAATAAAATAAGTTGACTTTTGGAAGCGTTAGGAGAAATTTTCCACATTTTCAAGTAATTCAAAAAGGAATTTAAATTTTGTTGCAATCCACTGCGTACCACCCGTAAATTCCGACCTTTGGCTGAAAGCAAAGTATCATCAGCAAATAATCTTCTACCTTTTCCTTCTGGTACATCAAGAAGATCAGAAGTAAAAATATTGTATAAAATTGGCCCAAGTATACTACCCTGAGGGACACAAGCTCTAACGGGTGTCCTTTCAGTGCATGAATTTTGATAGCTTACTTGTAAGGTTCGGCTAGTCAAGTAATTTTTATAATTTTGGTGAGATATACAGGAAAATCAAATCGAGCTAATTTAGCTACTAAACCTTTGTACCAAACACTGTCAAAAGTTTTTTCAATATCAAGAAGAGCAACACTATTTGAATAACCTTCAGATTTGCTAGCGTTAATCATATTAGTTACACTCAAAAGTTGATGTGTAGTAGAATGCCCATGACGAAAACCAAATTGTTCATCAGGGAAAAATGAATTCTGATTATTGTGGATCATCGTTCTATTCAAAATAACTCTCTCAAACAGTTTACTTAAAGATGGAAGCAAACTATTTGGTCGATAACTTGAAGGCTCTGAAGCACTTTTTCCAGGTTTCAAAATTGGAGTTACTTTGGCATTTTTCCATTTATTGGGAAAATAAGCCAAGTGAAAACATTTATTGAAGATTTCAACTAAAAAATTTAAAGTGCTTTCTGGCAACTTTTTAATAGGAATATTGTTAGAATCCGAAAGATCCCACTTCCCTGCGCTAGCTCAACAGGGGAATAAACTGGATGGTTCTCGAGGAGGAATCACAACAACAGAAACATTTAGGTTTATGGGCGGACTTCTAACCAAAAACAATACGACATGATATTTACAAAAACGATTAAATTTAATGTTTGATTTACGGAATGCACTCAATTAACGTCACTACAATTTGGATGTTAGGGACCATACAATAATTAGGGGTGGATTGATAATTTAGCACTTTGTGCTTTCAAAAAGTGATTATAATCGGAATTTAATTTTAAGTAATTTATTTTTATATGGGGTTTTGTACTTGCGCTTTTTTTTACTGTTCTGGATCTCGTTGCGGCCGTTACTGCGATGGTCGACTCGTTGGGGGACACCTTTTGGGAACCACGGAACGGGATTCGGGAACAGGACTGCCGTAGCTGGTATTGGAAAGAATATTCCGGCGACAACTCGGCCTTTTGGGCGTAGGCCTTGTTTCTTAGTAGGTCCGGGGAGTGGTAATGGTGCACTTTAAGTTCCACGCGAGTGACTCACCAATCGAGAGGGCACTAACGAAAGCGGTCGGCGAATGGACTCCCAGGCGTGCCTCCACCAGGCCTCACCACTGCCACCGTGCCTCAAGGGGGTTGTAGCGTAAAGGGCACTTTAACACAGCACGACCTTTTGCACTCGCGGAACACCGGTGACTTTTTCTGGGCAATGGTGATATCGGCACTGGGAAGAACAAATGTTCTGGGAATCACTACACTCGGCCACACTCGACCGACCAGCTAGGAATTAACTGCGTGTAGTCGTCTAGCTGGTCGTTGTTTTTTTTTACAAATTAACGGAAGGGGGTCTGTGCCACCCAATTTCGTCGGAAACGTCGCTGTCGCTATTCTCACTCCACCCGGACCGGAACTATCATTTGATAGAATAAGCCACGAGCTGCGGGCGCAGCGCTTATTTATCATTTTTTTCTGTATGTCTCCCTTTCCTTGTTACTTCCCGTGGATGGTGTTGTTGTCCCCTTCGTTGAACATCAGGCACACGAACGCTTCACAACTATTTACAAAACATGGCTGGTGTCGGACTTACAAACGGTTATAGGTACATCTATATATATCTTGTGCATTCCAAACAAATTTACTAACAAGTTTTAATGTACAGCAAAATTACAACAACAAAAAACTAATTAAATGTAATAAAAAATATTTAACGAAAATGTACAAAAAAAACAAAATAAATAAATAAATAAATAAATAAATAAATAAATAAATAAATAAATAAATAAATAAATAAATAAATAAATTAATAATTGCTAAACAAAACAAACGCGAATTGACACCAGCCTTATGCTGCTAAAAACAGGAAAAGATATCACTCAAACATAAAATCACAGAGTCTGACATCTTGTCCTATTTTTAGACATTTAATAACAATAAAAGAAGTACAATATTTACAGAATAACATCCAAATTGGCCCAAAAACCAAGATGTTATTGTAACCCATCAAATGGATGGTTACAATATAGAAAATCCCATCTTCTTCAGGGGCTTTTTTTTTTGAAAATCAATTGAAGTTCATCAATATTTGTCTCACAAGAACTTTCAAATACATTTCGCTTAGAAAAAATATCATCAAATTCAAGGGAAATTTGAGCGTCAATTGGACTTACAACGTTTAAATTAAAATCATGAGCAGACTCAATTTGTTGGGCTAATTTTTGAGCTTTTTCCGCGTTAGTTAAAAGAAGTTTATCCCCATCTTACAAAGTAGGAATTGGCTTCTGAGGCTTTTTCAGAATTTTAGTTAATTTCCAAAACGGCTTTGAGTAGGGTTTTATGTCCTCTACTGCTTTTGCAAAATTTTCATTACGAATAAAATTTAAACGACGTTTGATCTCTTTTTGAAGGTCGCAATAAATAAATTTCAAATAAGGATCCCTAGTACGTTGATATTGGCGTCGACGAATGTTTTTCAGTCGTATCAAAAACTGAAGATCATCATCGATTAAAGGTTGATTAAATTTATGTTTAACTTTAGGTATTGAAGCGGCTTTTACTATTAAAGTTGTCAAATTTTCTACAGCCAAATCAATATCTTCTATTGAATTCAGTGGTTTGTTTACATTTAAATTACGTTCAATTAAATTCCTATAGTTAAATGTTGATTTTAAAGGGTTTTCAATGGGACTTTGGGATAAAGAAAAAGTTACTGGAAGGTGGTCTGAATCGAGGTCCGCATGAGTAACTAATTGACTACAATGCTCGCCTAAAACCGTTAGAACCAAAACAATTGTGGAGGGATTTCTAATTGAAGAGAAACAAGTATGCCCATTAGACCGCTGTAAGCTTTGTATGGAAATTTCAAATTCCTAAAATTTTACACCTTCCATAACTTTTTTTGGTTGTTTTTGCTGACAGAAATAGCAATAAAATTTTTGGAAGCGATCCATTCAGTCCTGAATTAGCGCAACGAGTTTTAATTTTGTATGGAAATTTGTATGGGAAAACAAAAATTTTCATTCAAAAATCGACAGAGATGTACTGAGAGCTTCAAAAAATTTGGATGAAAAATATTCCTTGGTTCTTGCAGTATTATTCATGTGAACAAAGCAAAAACCTAACTTATACCCTAGAAAAGTTATTCGATGTTATAAAAAAAATATATTTCAAAATAATTTTTGCGTTTTTTTCTGCTTATTTGCTAGCTGTGTAACCGTAGGATGGAAATAAAAAATCTCAAAAAACTACTTTGCATTGCCAGTGAATTAATTGATTTAAATCTTTAATCTTTGCAAAAACATTTCATGCTATCATTACAGACAAACAGACAGGACACTCCTAAGAAAAATCATACAAATTTTCGCAAGAGATTACATTGCCATCTGGTATCGGTATTGCCTACCAATTAGTTTTGTCTCAAGAAAAAGGATCGAGGTAGCCTAAGATATTGTGATGTTAAGAAAAAGTGTAAACAGACAAATTTTTCATTTATGCTAAGATTTTATCAATTTTTTTCCCTAATATCATATTTACGTGTGATCGAGACATGCCATTTCATTGAAGATCCGGGAACAAGAACTTATGCAACTGTATTCCAAAAAGAGTGTGATCGTTACTTAGCATTCTGGCGCAAGATAGTGCTCTGGTTGAAACCGAGGATATTCGAAACTTTGTGAAAGGCAGCATCACAGGAGAAGGAAAGGAAAACGGAGCTTCATCCCTTATAAAAGTTTGTTGAACTGGATGGATTTTAATCACTGCCGTAGCGCATTTAAAATTATTCAAATCACAATTTTATTTTGCAGAGTCATAAAATTGAAATTATCAGCTTTATCGTCCTTGAGTGTGTGTGAATCCCATCGATAGACACCATTTGGTTTTAAGATGGTTCGAGTTGACTATTGAACATTCCTTCATCCGAAACCGATGAAGATTTATCAAATGGAACTGCTTCGGATTGAATTGTGAATGAATATTGTGTTTGAAATACAACTATTATTTAAGAAAAAGCTGTTCCGCTTTCATGTATTCCATTTTATTCTTAGGATTCAGTTGAATTATAAAATCGCTTATCGAAATTTTAAATGTTTTTAAAGAAAATTTTTCTGGTATTTTTTAACGAAAATTTAAAGGTCTCATTTTGACAGAATTAAATCTTTTAGCCTAACGTTACTAACAATCTATCAAGAGTCATTTTAGAGGTTGCAGATTGTTTCAAATATCTACTATATATTAATAAATGTTGGCTCATCCTAGATAAATTCACTTCCACAAACATTTCTAGACGGTCTTCAAGATGCGTTGAGATTATTTTGTATTTGGATTTTTTAAATATTTATATGACCGGGTCCGCCGCTGTCTCTGGAGGCATGTACCCTCGGTCCGGGCAATCGTTGTCGGCGGATCCCAATTGTCGTCTTCAGTGACGCAACAGCTCCGGAACAGGTTCTGTTAGTCAATCCTGAATTTACGATTCATGAAGTCATACAGTTTGACATTGGAAGAGCTCATTGATATTTCGAAAGATTTAGTAATTCTTCCAGCTTCCTCAAGTTCCTCTGTTTTGTGTCAAAAAAAAAAACGCATCGGCCGCAAGACGGGATACGACAAACTCATCCGGACTACTCTAAGGGAAATAACTCCTAAAATATAAATACACTGGCTGTAAGAAGCTTGGTCTTGCACGAAGTAAGGGAGTTTTACATACCGAACCAATGTACCTTTGACTGATGTCCCTACTGATCCGATTATTTCAGCTGTTCGTTGCAGTATATTTCAAAACTTAAAAATTAATCTCTCCCGTAACGGAAATCAAATTCGCTGGATGAAAACAAACAGAAATAAACATTCAATGAGTACCATGGTGATGAAAATATTATTACCATTATTACACAGCTACCATGATGAAAAACTTTGAATTGCCTCTTAGCGATTCTAGTGCACTCTTGTGGTGACATTGCCTAGCTTCAGGTACTATCGGCTTCCATGAAATTTTAGGGACAAAACACTAGCGCCAATGTAAAGTTGGCGAATAAGACTTCAACTTAAAAATTGTAAAATCATCAAGTACGCTTCTACATAAAATATAAAATAGTATGCGTCGGCGTTTTTGTTTACATCGCGAAGATTTTGCTCATTTCAATCTTTACATTTGTACTTCTCCGGAGGAATTTTGTGAGTAGTTAATCAGATTTGTATAAATAACTAACTTTAAAATAATCTGTTCTTGCAGAATCTACCGGAACCATTGGCGGAAGTGCCTATGGTGCAGAAAATGGACGACGATGCATCGATGGGTTTCGCCCGGACAAAGGGTTCCAGTCTTGTAACCATGAAGCCCCCAATCTGTTCAGGTAAAACAAATAAAGTTTTTACGAGATTATTTGCTATCGCAAAATTCTTTTTCTGATAGATGGTTTCATTTGAATTTCAGGATAAGAAAAATTTTCCGACTGTGATATTATTAGGAAACTATTGGGAAACATTCCGCGTTCGCTATGTCCTGGTGCTGAAAAGGGAGCCGTAAAGCCCGAGCTGTTGCCATCAGTTGTAGTGCCGTCACTGTTCCAAGAAAGGCAAACGGAGATGATAGAAGCACTCAGAAGCCCCAGGCTCAGGAGGATCATCTGAGGCAACAGTCCCGTCAACAGAATTAAGCTATATCTGCGCCATTCTCTCCATGAGTTAGTGGTCTGCTGCGCTCGCTACGTCTGGCTGGAGCCAATAAGTGTACAACTGCTAAGAATGTTGGAGCCTGAAGCTGCTGCTAATATATTTCTTTTTTTTTTTTTTTTTAATAAAATGAGGTTGCCTTAAAAAGCTGTGGCTTAATTTTTTAAATATAGCTGGAAAAGATATCTTATTGTGGCATTATTATTTTTCATGGATGAGTGGACTTCATGGTGATTCAGATTTGTGGAGTTCCTTTTCATTCTTGAAATATTGATTTGCAACTCCATCGGACGAACAGCTGCAATTCAATTACATCCTTCAGCAAAATCTGCAATTTTATTTGTTTTTGTTTTGACAACAGAAAATCACACAAGCAGATTCGGTACCAAATTTTATTTTTTACTTACCGGAGGAAATAACGATTGCAATTTTCTCCAGAATTGGCCCTATTCACGAAATCAGTGTTCACCGATACCTTGTTTGAAAGAACAGTCGAAAGAAATCCATTCCATCCAACGAACCAGGCAAAAAGAAAAAAAAATCGCCAAAGTTTCCTAACAAAAAAAACTTGTTTCGTAAAGTAACATTTTATTTTAAATGTTTACGTTGTTTCGTTGGTCGCATGCAAAACTTGCTGGTTTTAAAACTTGTATGCAAGTTTAAAGCTTGAAGACTTTTTCGTTGAGTGGCAGCACCGTACACAAACGTGTCGATGTCCCAGACTACTTATTCGAAAATCTATTTAGCCGGGTATCTTGATAGAATATAATATCTTTGCTAGCTTCGAAACAGATTTGCAAAAAACGAAAACCGAGTGTCCCGTCTGTTTGTCTGTCTATCATTAACAGCTCTAGCAAGCAAAATCCGCAATTTTTAAATACTTTTAAATGGATTCAGATTTTTTTATTTTGAAATGGTTATAACTTTTTTCATGAAATTCTTAGCTGCTTATCATGTTAGCAAAAAATGAAGCTTAAGAATAGCCGAAACCAAAAATGAAAGACCGACTTCATTTCAAGCTTATTTGAATTTTCTGGATGATTTAGTGTGCCAGAAATTTCTTCTTCCATACAAATTTCCATACAAAATTGAAAAGCGTTGCGCTAACTCAGGAATCAACTAAATCATCTCAAATTTTACAATGATGCTGGTGACCCAAAAGGCATCGAAAAAACATATGGGAGCAAAAAGTCATTTTTTGCAGCGGTCTAATGCCCATAAGGATATTCAACAGTATGATAACCTGCTGAGCAGTCATTAAATAAAATATTCCCATTTGAATTTTATGAAATACTAGCTGATCCCATACGAACTCCGTTTCGCTTTCAACTTGGAATATGTCATGAACAGTTTGTATGAAAGCCAATTGCCAAGCATTTTCCAGATGCACTACTGAATTCATTGTTAAGTAATAATTGCAAAAATATTGGTCGATCACTTTGCCTGTCGTCTGCTACTAAAATTGAAATCAGAAATCCTTTGACCGTGCCAAAAAACCACGAGTATAAATTTCGACTTGATCATTGCATAACAACGCAATTATTGCTAAAATGCTAAACCCCTTTCGGGGGCTCTTCTACAATCTTTGATGACTGAAATCGATTGCCCTTCCCTCAAAACTCCCGTGTGCAAATTTTCAAAGCAATCCATTGTATAATAACGTCAATATTGCTAAAAACAGTGAAAAATTAATTTATTTGGACGACCCCTTTCGTCGACCCCTGGCAAAGCATTTGACATCTGAAATCGGTTGCTCGTTCCTGAAAACTACCGTGTGCAAATTTTCATCCCAATCCGATGTAAAATAACGACGATATTGCAAAAATATTGAAAGGTTTATATGGACGACCCCCTTTGCCGGCCCCTTACACTGAATTTAATACCTGAAATCCATTGCTCATCTCTCAAAACTCTCGTGTACCAATTTTCGTCTGAATCCGATGTATAATAACGACAATATCGCATAAACAGTGAAGAGTTAATATGGACGACCCCTTTGGCCGACCTCTGATATTAGTTTGGATAAGTGAAATCAGTTGTTTGTCCCTAACAACTCCTATGTGCAAATTTTCACCCCAATCCGATGTATAAAAACGTCAATATCACTAAGATACTGAAGATTTAATATAGACGACCCCTTCTGCCGGCCCTTTAGACTGAATTTGATACCTCAAATCGATTGCACGTCACTCAAAACTATCGTGTACCAATTTTCATCTGAATACGATGTATAATAACGTAAATACAGGAAAAACAGCGAACAGTTCATATGGACGACCCCGTTGGCTGACCCCTTATACAAAATTTGACACCTGAAATCAATTGTTCGTCTATCAAAACATTCATGTGCAAATTTTCAACACAATCCGACGAAAAGTACACAGCAAAAAATGTAAGGCTGGATGATGTAATTTATGCAGATGTAAGGCATCGGATGTATTATTGAAGATGATCGCCGTTATATCACAGACTGATACTAATATTATTGGTCTATGCTTATTATCCCATCTGAACTATGTACGCAATGCGAATATGTCGTGTAGTGTAATATCACAATCTGCTAAGAGCAAGTTCACTGGTGTTGGGAAAAAGTGGTGGAAATTTTGACATTTTGAAAATTTTACCATGAAAAAATGTTTTCAAGATCTTGGAACGTTATATTTTTTTACAACACTGTTTCTATTTCAGCCGTATGTGATAGAAATATTACTTTTTTTGCATCACAGCATGCGACAATACAACACGTGTTGTAAAATAACTTGAAGGCCACAGATATTGAAAATGTTTTTACATGGCGAAATTTTCAAAATGTGTCGTAAGTGTCAAAATTTCTACCACTTTTTCCCAACACCAGTGAACTTGCTCTAATGTGATATTCTAGCAAAGCAGCACTTGTTGATTTTTTTGACGTTCAATAGTTGAATCATCTGGAAAAGTTGGAAAAGAATTGCAAAGCTCTGGAGGATTTGTTGTGCAGGTAAGCGCGATTAATGTTCAATTCAAACGTAAGCAAAACCGTTGGTGATGTTTCTTTAAACACATCTCCATTTTTAGGAAATTTTGCCGGTAGTCTTGAGTGAAGAAAATATTCGAAGTTATCAAAACAAACTAATGTGAAGGTTAGTTTTTGTGTTGGATACTCTCTCCCATTTACGATTTTTTTGTAAATCCTTTCAGGAATTAACGAAGGAACGTAAATGGAAGTGATCCGGCTACCGTCCGATGATGAAGCCGATGCATCGCGATGGGAGTTCAATATTGTTTCGGAAAGGTAGCTGAATTTCGAAAATTTCGAGAAAGAAATTGAAAGAAAGTCCGCGCTCTCGAATTCGGACATCCCAAAAATGAGTCCCCAAGTTAGTGCATCTGAAGAACTAATAAGAAGATTGTCGCTGACCTACTTTTGGAGAAATGTTGTTTGCGAAAAAGTTCTTTACTTCCAGATCAGATGGTTTTTGGAAAAAGAAAAGCAAGGATCGCTATTATAATAGACTCAAATGTGTTGTGATGTAAGATGCCTTATACGTTTACTAGAAATAAGTTTAAGTTAAAAAAATTGTTACATTGTAAATGTACGAACAAGTTTTTTTTCATTAAAATTATTTAAACCCATGAGGTCGCTGAGTTTTATTCATTTAAAAAATTGGACATAATAATCTTTTTATGCTGATAATATATTGAAATATTGAGAGCTTTTAATCAAATGTAGACCGAATAAAGCAAATATAATCACTTTGAATTAGAGTCCCCTATTCTGAATTTAATTTCAAATACATTCCACACCTTGTCGTTTAAAAATATTGAAACTAAATGTGAGATTATCTTACCCTTAAATGTCGATTGATAATATCGATTATGTTTTGAACATGAGGAAATTTTTAAGCAAAAATGGTTGAAAATATGGCTCTTAAACAACATTAAAAGCTCTGCGTCGCCTTCATTCTCGTAATCGTAAGGAATGTAATATTAGATAGCATTGGCGACTCAAGTTATGTGCACTTTTTCGATGTAATATCGCAACACTTTTCTTGCTGTGTAACGTCAATATCGCGAAAACAATATTTGTATCTTAAGACAGCTGAGTCTATAGAGGACAAACAAACAAATAAACAGACATACAGAAATTGCTTTTTATAAACATAGATTTAAACGTTTTTGAGATATTTATGATGCAAGAGAAAAAGAAAAAACAATTTTGCACTGCTTTCTTCAAAATCCATAATTGACATAGCTGACAAAACCATTGATTATTCCAAGAACTAATGTTTGTGAGTGGTGGAAAAGTATGCAAACACTGTCGAAAATGTCCGTAAAGTTAAAATCAAAAACTGATGAAAAAGTAAGTGTAGATCGCTGAAATGTCCAACCATTTTTTCTCCGAAAAGCTGAAAGTGTTGCTGCGACACTGTTTCCTTTGATTTATTATTATTAAATGATACGGCATTCTCGCAGACAATTTTCTTTTTACCCATTCTCTCGCGGGGGTCGCGCGAAAAACCTTGAATTTTTTAAATATTGCAAAATTTTAAACTCGAAAATTTTTCGGCAAAAAAAATTTTTTTTCGATTTTTTTGCGGTCGGGGGTCGCGCGAAAAACCTTGAATTTTTTAAATCTTGTAAAATTTTAAAGTCGAAAATTTTTCGGCAAAAAATCATTTTTTTCGATTTTTTTTTCGGTCGGGGGTCGCGCAAAAAACTAAAATTTTTTCAATATTGCAAAATTTTAAACTCGAAAATTTTTCGGCAAAAAATATTTTTTTTCGATTTTTTCCGGTCGGGGGTCGAGGCGAGTTTTGGTATCCGTGGTATGGTATGGTATGGTGTGGTTTTGTGTTCGAGTTATTTTCGAGTTGAGAACTATATAACATGCACTGTTTCCTATCACATACCATGCCGATCTTATTTGAAAAATTAAATTTAATGAATGATTGATGAAATACCAGACCAGTGCATAGAAGCGAAATTTCTAGTAAAATCTGGCACTTAAGAATCATATCAGATACATGAATATTGATTTCATCACTCTATTTTGAAAATCTGTTAAATCTGGACACTCTGAGCAAAAATCTGGGCAAAATCTGTGTCTGACCAATATCTGGACGAAGGGTCAAAAGTCTGTGTTTTATAGACAAATCTGGGTACCTGGTAACCCAGAACAGATATCCGTCACAGAGTGCCTCCAGCTACGGGTGGATGCATATTGAGGTAAAGTAGGCAAGGGGTACCAAAAGTTTCTCATTGGTGGGGGGGTGGAGACGGAGCGCTTTTTGACCGCGAATTGTTCGCCTACCATGCCTACGATTACGATTGCCTGTCACAAGATGGACGATTCCGTGCATTGGTATAAGAACACACCTGAAGCTTTACCCGCCTTGATCCGTCAGCAAATACACTGAAACAAACAAACCCCGTACGCAAAATGAACAGTCAAGCAGAAAACAGGCAAACATTTGGCAATTTGGTTTCGTTACTATCCGGCCATTGAACATGTGTTGTTGTTATTTTTACCCTACCACCAGGTGCCGAAAAATTGTAAACATGAGGAATCTGCTGTTCGTTTGACAAGTGGGGAAATGCCTTTTATTGGCAATATTGGCAACATTGACGCTGTCATTCGAGCGGGCTTCCGGGAGAAAAAACGACACTAATCGTTTGGAAGTCGTAGTGGTTGCGTGCTCGCCGCCAGTCGGCATTTAATATCCCTTTACAATAGATTTCGTTTCACGGCCACGGTCGGTTGGCGAATGCGACCGAGGGAGGAACGGCGAGGAAAAAAGCGTCAAACGCCAGAAACGGTACGCAAAAAGAAAGCCGCGCCTAGAGGGGTCGGAGCGTAAGTAAATGCCAATCAAAATCAAGGCGTCAGATCTAACGGAAAAATCATCCTTTTTGGTACGACCCCGTTTTTGGCACCCTTTTGGTTCCGCCGCGGAAGAGAAAAATTAGTCGACGAAGCGAGATCATCCGGTGTTGCTCCATCTCAGGTCTCACGGGAATCCGGTTTCGGAACGGCCAGGTCCACCAAAAGTCATTCCTCGGACTGGGCAGTCATCAAGCTTGTCGGAAGGAAGTGGATCGATGATTCAGGGTGCACGAGGTAGTCGACGAAGGAGGAAACGTGGTGCAGGAAAACCGCCAAAGTTCGAGCCAAATGGGTACGGTGGTGCGAAACACCGTCGGATGACGAGTCCAGCGAGTAAGGTGGTACAATACTCAACCAGGTTACGAATCGAGCTAAACAGGAGACGGATACCAAATCGACGGCTTATGTAGCCCGGGACGAAGGTTGATGCGGCGCGGGGAGGTCCATCCGAACCGTATGGCTCAAAACGAAATCAAGCTAGTGCGTGGGCGATGCACAACAGTGTGCGTGACTCTCACACTTCATCAGTTTGCGCTTAAAAAAACACCATCTTAAGCAAATTGGGAGCTGAAAGAGCCGCATTTGACATAAATATTAGTGAAATGTTCCAAAAACTTTCCCAATTCACCATATTTGACGGTAATTTTAAAAGCACTTTACAATCGATACCTTTTAGTACCCAATGACAATATCTCGTTGCTGCGATTTTCATGCATTTTTTTGCTTTTCTCGTGGGACCTATGTTTCGAAAGCTATAAAAAATAAAATAAGCGTAGTTACATTAACCATCATGTGTACATCGCATTATCTTAGTCATTTTGTAAATGTAATTTCTACTTTTATTTTTATAAAATTTGAAGGAATGTACAACTCTACAAAAACGGCGGTTTGGTTTGGTTTTAAAAGGGTTAAGGTCCTGTTATTCTACCAAAGTATCATAGTCTAGTTTTATAAGCTAGTGGCCACGAGAACTATATCGAAAAATATATTTCGCACTGATTGACATAAACGGTTCTCATGTATCATCGGCTGCGTGTTCCTGATCCAAAACTTAACACAGTTTCTGCTTGATAAATTTATTTCAATCTCTAGAGTAATGAAACTTAAAACAACTAGTTTTTTGTGTGATTTTTTGTTCCAATTTTTAACAAACGATGACCGAATCTATCGACTCTCAACCGTGTGACAAAGTGGAATCTTTGATCCAGGATATGATCGATGAACGGCTCTTCGCAGAATCTTTATTATTTTGCAATCATGACTTGCGATCGTGTTTCGTGCAACTTCCTAATGGAAGAAAATCCCAAAACGACAGATCTTACCCTCTACTTAAGGTTCAGCAGAGTCGAGTCGAGCATCTTTGACACGCGTGTACTATTTCCGGATTGCTGGCCAATGTTAGTGCATTGAACGATGTCAGACGAAATCGACACAGAAAAAAATCACCTTTAGACTCTTCATCCTCATTGAAAACACATTATTTCGGTCATGACGTGTTCACGAGAAACTTGACCTATCCTCAACCTCGCCCAAGTATTGTTTGACGGCGAATATTTATTGTTTCGGGTGGCAATCCCGAACTTGGCGGAATCTCAAAAGCTCAAAATAATCGTGTTCTAAGTTCCTGTTCTAAGTGTGCATGACCAAACCTTATGGGTAGTTTGAGGGTGGTCTTCAGCATTGCCAGATGAAATATGGATAATCCCCTACATGATCAAACTGAAACCGACCAGACAAAATCCGTTTTCGAATTTTACATCTTCATCAGCTAACACATATCGTTAGCAGTCTGTTTGTGCTGTATGGCTTAGGTATGAGTTTTTTTTCCTATTAATATTGCAAATTATCTCTCATTATTCTAGCTCAGCTCAGCCTATTGACTGCATGCGAGAAGCACCTGAATCTTTTCCGAGCGCTCCTCCTCGCTAACTCGCGGATATTGAGCCTGGTATGGTAAGTATTAATGAACGCGATTGATGAAACGTTTCTTGTTTCGTTCGTTTTTTTCCGACCCGCACCTGTTGACCATTTGAACTGTAGCTTTTGAATGCGAACAAAAGATGCTAATTCATATGCAAACAATCGAATATGCTATGCGTTGCTATCGTATCGAATAGTATCGTTTGCTCACTGCTGCTGCGAAGAAGAAAATATGACCCTGAAGGTGTAAATTTGAGATTCTTTAACTGGTTTTCATTTTCGCGTTTTCTTAAGCCGGCTGAAGCTCTCAACTAGGTGCTATTTTTGATCGGCAGTCGATAACTAGAGAATAATATTTGAGAATATTATCGAGCATTTTGGTGGGGTGGGCTTCCGAAAAAAAACTTGATAACCTTCCATGGTACGTAAGTGTTGAAATCAGTGTTTATAAAATAGAAACAGGCTTTCCAACATCCAATCGTAAAATTTAGATTGACAAAATAATACAACTAACAGACTGTTCAGAATAAATTTAAAAAATATCCTGAATATTAATTATACATTACTTGACAAAACCTTAATCTTGACCCAAATAGCCTTGCATTTGACAATAAAAATTATCAGAAAAAGAAGAAGACCAGGAAAATCATAATTTTATAGTTTTAAGACTAGATAATCAGGTTCTGCTGGGTTCCTGGCTGGCACTAACAGCTTTTTTAAAGTTTTCGGTATATAGGGTATCGGACTTATTTTGGACCGGGTACATATTTTGGACCACCTTTCAGTTTTTTTCCAATTCCTCCCTCATAAAACATTTTAATCATTAAATTTTTTAACAAATATAGTTAAAGCTACTTCTTATGATTCTAATCGTATATAACATTAGACTGAGTCGATTTGGGGTCATTTTGGAATTTCTCAAACCCTGGGGCCTAAAAAGCTTCGTCTTGGTCCAAAACTCATCCATGATTTTTTGCAAAATTTTTAGTAATGTTTACATGAGTAAATTTGAACTTTTAGGTTTGTATGGGAAAATTGGATATTTTGTACTGAAAAATCACCATCATTTTTGTTTCGTCTGTGGAACCGAGCCAGATGATGGTATTTGTGCCAATTAATAAAATTCCTAAAGGAAATTTTCCGCTGAACAACTTTGTCCAAGACTGTAACTTTGTATGCTATTAGGAAAAAAAGTTATTAGCTGTTTAACAGGGGTATATCTTTTCGCATTGATTAACAGTAAATTCAATTGACATCACTGCTTGAGCCTCGTGAAGTGTTGCATGGAAAATAGTCACGCAATACCTCACTAGGCACTTAGCAGTGATGTCAATTGAATTTATTGTTTATCAGTGCGAAAAGATATACCCCTGTTTAACAGCTAATAACTTTTTTTCCTAATAGAATACGAAGTTACAGTCTTCGACAAAGTTGTTCAGCGGAAAATTTACTTTAGGAATTTTATAAATTGGCACAAATACCATCAGCTGGCTCGGTTCCACAGACGAAACAAAAATGATGGTGATTTTTCAGTACAAAATATTCAATTTTCCCATACAAACCTAAAAGTTCAAATTTACTCATGTAATCGTTACTAAAAAATTTTGCAAAAAATCATGGATGAGTTTTGGACCAAGACGAAGCTTTTTAGACCCCAGGGTTTGAGAAATTCGAAAATGACCCCAAATCGACTCAGTCTAATATAACATTCAATTGGAATAAGATGATAAGGGAGAGAAAATTGAAAATAAAGTTTTGAATTTTCACAGTTGAGCCGAATCAAGCCCATTTCAAGAGGACGTGCCATTATTGAAGTCAACTTTCAAGAAATTTTCTGCATAGCTGTGATGAATTTAACAACTACAAACATGTTCACAGCTATGAAAAAACACTTGAAAACAAGTTTGCAAGCTTGAAGAACCAAAAAAAACTTGTTTTGATAGCAAATTTACCCATGTCGAAAATAGGTTCTAGTAAACTCCTTAAGGACTTATTTTGGTCCACTTAACATAAATGTTAATGAACGTACGTACGTTGTACGACGATATGAAAAGAATTGTAAACACTACACAGTATTAAATAATCTTGTGCATTTACATGTTTTAACCTGCAAATAATTGGAACAAGTTATTTCTACTAAATTTACATGACTTATGACGTAATGTAAATTCCCGAAAAGAGAAAAATGCCATAGTAAATTTACATGACCATAACAATAAAACCGTTCCGGCTCATTATTCTTTTTTAATTTTTGAATCAAAAACTTATCAACTTCTAGCCATCAGCTTTACAACAGAGCATGACAATGATTGAAAAGATGTTCATAATGTCTATGTTTACTCGAAATTCACGAGTTCCACACTTGAAACAGATTTTTTTCGGCGCATCAAATCGAACTTGCTGCTTACCGGTCGGCCGTTCGGTGTTTGTTTGTGAACCGATTCTGCTACAGGGTGTATCTGAATTTTCTTTTATGTTTCGTTCATAGTTTTTGGATGAATGGTTTTTTTAAAATCATTTTCTTTTTCAATGTAGGTAGCATTATGTTCACCTAGAATGTTGTTTTTTTTTAATA
Source organism: Uranotaenia lowii (assembly GCF_029784155.1). Taxonomy (NCBI): domain Eukaryota; kingdom Metazoa; phylum Arthropoda; class Insecta; order Diptera; family Culicidae; genus Uranotaenia; species Uranotaenia lowii. Next base: position 141,923,218 of record NC_073693.1, read on the forward strand.
GTATTACTTGTTATTGATTCGTTGTACATTGAAATGTATTTGCAAAATGATGGAATTTGAGGAAGGGGTAATGACGCGAGTCATTTGTTTGTATGAATATTAAACGACTCAAAACGATTCAATAAAATAATAGTCCATGAGCCTGATTTTTTTAATTACCACGTTTATACTTAAATCCAAGATCAAAGAGAAAAGTTGCTTTATTTTGCTGAAATTTTTGTAACAACAAATTAAGAATATTGTTGACGCTTTTCTGAATTTTTTTTTATTCTTACCAAAAGTTTGACTACTTTTTGTGCCATTCATTTTTAAATGTTAGATTTCAAATCAACCTTATCGGTTAGAGTTATTCTCATGTTTAAAATATGTTCAGGAATGAACATGAAGGGAACTGTATAGCTTAGAACAATAAATCACTTCTATCCAATAATGTCTATAAATTTCTCTAGAGTAATATACTATTTTTAGGTTTTTAAATTAAAGCAATAAAACATTATTTGTTTCTTGGTAAAAGTTTTTTAAAAGATTTCTTTTCACTTTTCATTTATGAAAAATTGGAAAACAATAAGACACACCCTGTGCGCGACTGCAATGCTTTTGATTTCAAACATCGTTTCATGCAAAAGTCATGTAAAATTACAACAAATAGACCCGAATGAGGAAACGTATGGTTTTTTCAGGGCTGCGTTATAGTGTACAACACATCTGTCCGAATTTTACATGAAATCCAATTTTACATGAAATGTAAAGCTCAGTATTTTTTTCTGTGTATTTCAAACGCTTATTAAAAATAAAATTTGGAATTTTGGCATAATTTTATTTAATTAACTCGCTAAAGCTCAAACCCGCTTTTAAACGGGGTTTACTCCAATCGGCATAAGACCAAGCCAACGATTGTTTTAACTCACTTTTTGGGGTTCAAACCTTCACAGTATTAAATAATCTTGTGCATTTACATGTTTTAACCTGCAAATAATTGGAACAAGTTATTTCTACTAAATTTACATGACTTATGACGTAATGTAAATTCCCGAAAAGAGAAAAATGCCATAGTAAATTTACATGACCATAACAATAAAACCGTTCCGGCTCATTATTCTTTTTTAATTTTTGAATCAAAAACTTATCAACTTCTAGCCATCAGCTTTACAACAGAGCATGACAATGATTGAAAAGATGTTCATAATGTCTATGTTTACTCGAAATTCACGAGTTCCACACTTGAAACAGATTTTTTTCGGCGCATCAAATCGAACTTGCTGCTTACCGGTCGGCCGTTCGGTGTTTGTTTGTGAACCGATTCTGCTACAGGGTGTATCTGAATTTTCTTTTATGTTTCGTTCATAGTTTTTGGATGAATGGTTTTTTTAAAATCATTTTCTTTTTCAATGTAGGTAGCATTATGTTCACCTAGAATGTTGTTTTTTTTAATAGTATTACTTGTTATTGATTCGTTGTACATTGAAATGTATTTGCAAAATGATGGAATTTGAGGAAGGGGTAATGACGCGAGTCATTTGTTTGTATGAATATTAAACGACTCAAAACGATTCAATAAAATAATAGTCCATGAGCCTGATTTTTTTAATTACCACGTTTATACTTAAATCCAAGATCAAAGAGAAAAGTTGCTTTATTTTGCTGAAATTTTTGTAACAACAAATTAAGAATATTGTTGACGCTTTTCTGAATTTTTTTTTATTCTTACCAAAAGTTTGACTACTTTTTGTGCCATTCATTTTTAAATGTTAGATTTCAAATCAACCTTATCGGTTAGAGTTATTCTCATGTTTAAAATATGTTCAGGAATGAACATGAAGGGAACTGTATAGCTTAGAACAATAAATCACTTCTATCCAATAATGTCTATAAATTTCTCTAGAGTAATATACTATTTTTAGGTTTTTAAATTAAAGCAATAAAACATTATTTGTTTCTTGGTAAAAGTTTTTTAAAAGATTTCTTTTCACTTTTCATTTATGAAAAATTGGAAAACAATAAGACACACCCTGTGCGCGACTGCAATGCTTTTGATTTCAAACATCGTTTCATGCAAAAGTCATGTAAAATTACAACAAATAGACCCGAATGAGGAAACGTATGGTTTTTTCAGGGCTGCGTTATAGTGTACAACACATCTGTCCGAATTTTACATGAAATCCAATTTTACATGAAATGTAAAGCTCAGTATTTTTTTCTGTGTTGTTAATCTAACAATCCGCATGAATGGTAACTGTTTGATAAGCATTTGTCAAAAGCTACAGCTTTAAGAAGCTTAAAAACATGATAAAAGTGAACATGCACGAGTTTTTAATAAAGTCATTATTTTTTATGCTCCATGAAAAATTATTGACAGTTCGGTCTAAGAGTTAAAACCAAAAATATACTTGGTTAGGTAGAAGAGATGAAATATAAACCCCGTCTAAAGGAGGGGAAAAACCGAGTAAAACCCAACAACATATCGGCAAATATGTAACAAGCACAGACAAACAGACGGGACACTCGCTTTTCATTTTTCGCAAACCTGTTCCGAAGCTAGGCAATGTCACCACAAGAGTGCACTAGGATCACTAAGAAGCAAATCTGAGTTTTCATCATGGTAGCTGTGATAATTATGATACTTATTTTCATCACCAAGGTGTTTACAGTATGTTTATTTCCGTTTGTTTTTATTCAGCGAAATTTTGATTCCCGGTTTAGACGAAATTTACAATGTTGAAAAATTATCCGCAAAAACCTGTAGAAATAATCGAACCAGTAGATAAATCAAAGGCTTACTACATCGGTATGTAAAACTTCCTGTCTTCGTCAGGATTGAGCTTCTAATAGCCAGTGAATTTGTATTTTAGGATTTATTTCCCTGAGAGTTGTGCAGATGAGTTGGGCGTATCCAGTTTCGCGGCTAATGCATTTTTTTCACATTTGACATAGGAATTTATCGTTGCTGTTGGAATTTAAACTTTTTCGAAAGCTCTACGAATCTGGAAGGCTGTCGTACTGTATGCCTTCATGGATCATAGCTTCAGGGCTAACTTTCGACATCTGTTCCGGAGCTAATGCGTCACCGAAGACGACGATTGGAATCTGACTTTTGGAATCCGACAACAACGGTTGCCCTGACCAAGGGTAGACGCTACCAGACTGCGGTGGATCCGTTCGAAAAGCAGACGGTAATAGGGAACGGTTAAAATCCGGTGTAACATGGCCACTACGTTATCACCATTCAAATCGAATCGTGCAAACAAATCAGATCAATGGATCGATTTAAGCGCCTTCTGCGTAGTTTTCCGCTAGAGAGATAAAATCTGCCATCTATCATTTTAATATAAAACCTTTTTATATTTAACAGATGGCGGTGCTAAAGCAAAATCAGGTTATGGTGACATGAAATCATTTAGATTTTTGATAAATTCAACTGTTAATTAAATGCTAGTATAATCAACAAATTTTATTCCACAACTGTTGAATAAAAAGAACGTTTTAATTACTTCAATGGGATGAATGAGATTAGTTTATTTTTTTTTTTTTCAATAGCGTCAAAAGTTCTTAAAGTTCTTGTAGAACAAGCATTCCAGATTTCCCGGTTTTATCCGGGCGTATCCAGATATTCAAGGAAAAAATCGAGGCGAGTCCGAATCCGCCCGGATGCCGGGTTCATTTTAAAAAAGTACGGATGTATTCACAAAATTTGCTAAATTTACCAAAGAAAATCAAATTGAGTAAAGATAAGTTTTGAATTTGGATCCAAAAACGATTTTTTATGATTATTTTCATCAAAATTAATAATAAAAATTTTAGAATTATTAAACACAATTTGATGTGCTTCGACGATAAAATAAAGGTTCACGAGAATTTTTCCTATTTTTATTATCTTGTTTAAATATTGGATTACTTTGCTCAGATTTGTCCGGATATGGGTCGGTTTTTGAGATTGAATGCACGGTTTTCCCCGGTTTAAAAAAAATGACTAGGGCCGAAAACGTGCTAGAAAATTGCAGGAATGCAAAGTATAGAATTCCATCGTTTTTTGCTCTGCTTACACCCAATCCACTCAGACGCTCGATCGTATAGTTATTTTAATTTGTTGAGAAAAAAATGAACTTCAACATAAATTAAAACCTCATAAAATCTGCCAGCCTATCTTTTCATGTTTACTTCATGCTTATCCTTTACGTTCATTCTTGTTTATTATGAAAATAAAACAAATCTTGCGGTAACTTTGGTAACTGTGGTAACGCACTATGAGAGATTGTCATACAAGCAAGCGGACAAAAATATATTCAAAAGGTTTTCAACAATTTGACTGTCGTTTTTGTTTGGTTATAAGTTAACATTTCAAAATATCAATTTGAATGAGTCTTATATGTTTATTAAAAAGGGTAACAATCTGGCATGTTTTTGTGCAGAACTCAGGCCCCTAACCTTTCGGTTGGTATTTCTTAAACACTCCTAGCCAGATCTGATTTGTGAAAAAAAAACATGTTTGAATAGTTAGGACAATATAGGTAACCCATTAAGTTGCCAAGTTTTAGAAGTCAAAGACGGGTGACCTGAAAAACTGATCAGCTCGTTTTATAATTATGTTTTATAGAGTCTAGGTCCAAAAATTGACAACGGTGAAATTCTCAAAAAGTTCCAAATCTTCAGATCGTAACTGAACTATTTAGAACTTGTTAGAATATCCACGCAAAACTTGAAAAAAATCAGCCGGACTTGAATGATCTCGTCTGAAAACTTTCTGATTTCATCATTTTCTCACGCTTTACTTTCTTATTAGTGACTCTGAAGCTACTTTATAGAGATTAACGTTTACAATATTATTACATATTACATTACATTACATATTACATATTTACAATATTACAATATTATTCGCAGAAGATCTTTTTTTTTACAATTCGTTTATTTGAAACGGCTCGTACCGTAGGATTTAAAGAGCCAATGTCTGATTTGTGTAATTACATTTCATAGTTTTTTGATAGATATAGATACAGTGAAGAAGAAAGTAGTAGTTATAAACGCAGATCAATAGCTTTGAGAAAGAGATAGATTTCGAGCATGTAATCAATGTTTATCGCAGCTAATACCTACATCTCACACTGGGGTGTTGGGTGGTTTTCCTCGGGCCTGAAGGGAGTCTTTTAAATTCGTTCTGGCGACAAGATGGTCCTCACAACAGAAGATCTTTGTTATCGGTGATCAAAATTTGCTTTTTAGTTCTTTTTTTAATATAGTGAAGTTTTTCTTCATTTTTCAATATCTTAAGAATGGGAGAGTTCCGAAATTTGAGCTCTTCCTTAACAAAGTACCTATCTACTTTTATGAAATATTAAGATGATTTTTTTTCGATTTTTGTCCACGTGATCTCTCAAAGTGCAACACAGTGTCATGTTTTGTTGATATTTCTAGTGAACCTTCATATAAGAGAAGCGACATCTGATCCCTTTTAAAATAAAGTATGTGGCAACATCGCAAAAATCTTGAACAAAAAAATACTCAGCACTGTTTTCTGGCTCAATGTTCAAGCTCTAAAGTGAACGCTCCTTCAATCATACAAAACAACATTGAACTCGATGCCCAAAGGATTGCGATAAACGGTATGAATGACTTGAATTTTGTTAACAATCAGATAGTTTTCTAACTAGGAACACGATTCACCAAGGCATTGAAAAAAAAATGCACCTAATCATAAATTCATATGACCACAATAATGACAACAATCACAATACCTTCCTTGGTTGAGTTTTCAATAAGAAAGGTAAAAGATCTGCGACAAATGCTCGGATCGATTGGAATCGATTTTGACAGTTCTTTTGTATCGATTGGAATTTTGTGTTTCAGACGTCGCTTCTCTTATATGTAGGTTCACTAGATATTTCTGTGTTTTCTATGCTACTTAGATCATGAGGTTTGACAGATCTGAGCACTAGTAGCGACTCCACTCGGAAAATTAGCTTTTTCCATCGATCCATTAGAAGGACCGCATTTTCAAAACGAGAATAATGGCCGATCCCCGAAACAATCTTTTTTCGTCCCTCTTCCATCAATAGTTGTTCATGTTCACGAAAAATACAAACAACAAAATAAAACTACATATATTGAAAAAAAAAATCAAATTAATTCTAAGTCATCTCAATGAATCTGGAAGATCGCCAAAAAATGTTTGCGGAAGCGCATTTATCGAGGATGAGCCGAAATACTAACAGATGATTTTTAAATAAAGATATACGTCTTAAATAACTTTTGAAGCATTGTAGAGTAAGGCTCAAAATTTTTATTCAAACAAAATACTAAGAACTTGACACTTGATAATAACTCAAGTTAATTTTTTTTTAATTAAAAAACACCTTTAATTTCAGGAAACTTACAAAGTTTTCAACAATGTTGGAAACCTGACCAGAAAAAATGGGTTACATATAAAAACTTAATATGAACAAACGTTAATATTTCACCTGAGTTCTCAAAACAAAATGAAATATGTACTAGGAAATCAAAAAAAGTTTTGTTAAAATGGTAGTTGTATTTCAAACAAACTATTTATTCTCAATTGAATTCGAAGTACAGTGAAAACCCGATTTTGTCACACACCGATTTTGTCTGCCCCCGATTTTGTCTGCCCCCGATTTTGTCTACCCCCGATTTTGTCTCATTTTTTCACCCGAATTTGTCATCATTTTTTATTCAACGCAAAAATACTAACTATCGCCTTTTTTCATTTCCGTTGAACATCTTGAGTTTGAAATCATTCTGAAGGGACAAAACTGATGGATAATTACATCGATTTTGAAAGTGAAGATGATTGATTAGCGACGAATCAAGATTTTTATACAAAAAAGTCAAGTTTTAAAGAGGTTTTTTGTTAATCAAAGTTGTTGAATACAATTATAACTAAATATAATGGTATAAAAGTACATATTCAAGTAATCTTAAAGCTGTGTTTTATTTGTTTGAGCTTTCTTCAAAGCAATCTCTCTGATACGTTGCAAGAAGATGACATCATCTATAGAGAGATCTGAAGCATCAGCCCAATCAACTATGTTGTCCAACATACGTACAGCTTCAGCATCAATTATGTTTCTTGGAATTTCACATGAATCATTTGGGGTAGATGCCGCTGATTCTGAGTCTGGTGCTACATCCGAAATTTTTGATGGCTCCAATGATTCGAGGGGCTCGTTTAATGCTGACTGATCATCCAGCGTCATGTTTGTCGTAATTTTCCAATTCTTTTCAAAATGAATTCAAGATTAACTCTTTTTATGATTGGCAGCAGTGAAAACTGCTGAACCAATCTAGACCAAACTCGTTTTTGCCGTCTTCTTGGATGTTGAAGGAACCGTCTTCTTTGATGGTGGAGGAACCGTCTGCCTATCCATCCTGGTGATGCTCTCACTACAAGAATCGTTAAACGAATGAGCCCAAACGAGCTGGGTACGCTCTTTTTATAGCGTCAAATATCCGAGCGTCAGAGAAATGGGCGGAGCTAAATCTATGGGTTATTTCTCTCTGGATTAAAAGAGATAAAAGAGAGGATTTTTCGATCGGAACCTTTACTGCATTGAATGCATATGGATGACATGTTCTATTGAACAATTTACTTTCCGCTTCCTCATCTATATTCCCTGCATTACTACCCAAGCAACCAAAAGTCCCATAAAACAGGTGCAAACACGCTTACTCAGCCCCATCATTGATATGAAGTTCGATCTATGCAGCTCAAAATTTAAGTTCTTATCGATACTTTTAAGTTCCAAAACAAGTCTTAATGATCTTCTATTCAGCTTCCAGCGGCCTCTTAATTCAGCTTCCAAAAAATCGCAAAATGAGCAAAAAAATTTCTCTCTATCTCAACTGAACCGTTGGCTTCGGTTCATATCACCTTCTCTTGATTATTTACTGTGTGCTGTACCGGTGATGCTATGATGCCACGCGCCGGATTTCAAACTTGACAAATTGCTCATTTTCTTCTTTCCTACATTTCCTACATATATCGCATCAGAACGGTCACTCAAGTACAAAATTACTTATTGGAAAAAAACTTGCCCGGCTTGGGGATCAAACCCCGAGCTTTGTGGTGAGAATCAAACACGCTACCACGAGACCACTCCTAGATGTTGTTCTAACTGAAACTAAAACTCGAAGAGGTGATTTGATTTGATCCCGTTTGAGCACTTTTGTGCCCTTTATGTGACTTACCGAATCCCGTATTGAGCACTTTTGTGCCCTTTATGTGACTTAAGTCCCGTATAACGTACGTATAGATCACTTTTGCAGCTTTCAAGTTCGTTAATGAGCACATATAGTTCACTAATGGGAATTGGGCAAAACAAGTCACAAACAACGTACATATTAATCACTTTTGCAACTTTCAAGTTCATTAATGAGTACATAAAGTTCACTAAAGGGAATTGGGCAGTTGATTCTCTTTGTCAGCCAATATGTTACTTTCAATGCCTTCATTCAAGTAAATATGTGACTTTTGGTTGCTTGGGTATTTACCTCTACTCTTTATACGTAAAAACCGCATATTTTCTTCTCTTTCCAATTTTTTCTGCTATATTTTCAGTTTTTGTCACAATTTTTGGTTCTTGTTTCATAATGTCCAGTCGATAGGAAAATCTTTCTTTCAACTTAAAAATATTCAAGTAAAAATATTTTGTCTTCAACTGTATAGACGATTTTTTCCGCATCAATTTGAATTTTTTTTTTTTAATTTCCCACACTACTGTTTGCTTTAACGACTTCTTCTAGTGCTTTTCCAATCGATGCATATACTTAAAAGTTCAAATAGCGCGTTCAAATCAACTAGAGGGACATGTGCATCTGCTTGGTTCTCAAAATTCATGGGCCTTGTTTGTTTCCAATGTTTCTCACAATTTTCATTCTCTTTGAACAAAAGTAAGATTCGACTTATGGCCCATCCTGAGGTAATTCTTATTGTTTTTCTTGGTCCAATAGCTCCAACTATCCACTTCAATTTCGAATGGTCCAAAATGCAATGAGATTGAACCATGAAAAAACTTTAATTAACCTTTCACTTGTTCCAATACATCATAGCGCTTTTAAATAAATTTTTTTTTTTTTTTTTTAGATAACAGTATCTTATATCAGGATACATGTATTCTGCATACTTCATTGGATTCTCTCTTTTATTTGTTCCATCAGCGCATACAAGTCAACCGCCTTTTCATCGGAGACTAACGCATTTCTATAATTCACTCGCTTTTTTCTATGCGACCAGGTTATCCGCCTTCTCATCGGAAACCAGCTTTTTCCAGCACTTTCAAGCCATCCGCCTTCGCATCGGTGACTAGTGCAACTTAACCAAATCATCCTTGGTTACGTGAACTGTGAACTCAAAAGTTCAACCAGCGCATTCAAGCCTTCCCATCGGAGACTAACGCATAAATTTCGTTTTTTTTCCTTTCTCAAAAGGAAATATCTCACACGGTCACTTCACCGTACCGACTGTGCCATTGTCGTAATTTTCCAATTCTTTTCAAAATGAATTCAAGATTAACTCTTTTTATGATTGGCAGCAGTGAAAACTGCTGAACCAATCTAGACCAAACTCGTTTTTGCCGTCTTCTTGGATGTTGAAGGAACCGTCTTCTTTGATGGTGGAGGAACCGTCTGCCTATCCATCCTGGTGATGCTCTCACTACAAGAATCGTTAAACGAATGAGCCCAAACGAGCTGGGTACGCTCTTTTTATAGCGTCAAATATCCGAGCGTCAGAGAAATGGGCGGAGCTAAATCTATGGGTTATTTCTCTCTGGATTAAAAGAGATAAAAGAGAGGATTTTTCGATCGGAACCTTTACTGCATTGAATGCATATGGATGACATGTTCTATTGAACAATTTACTTTCCGCTTCCTCATCTATATTCCCTGCAATGTTCAGAATTTCTTCATCCGTAAAAGCTTTACTTGCATTTCTCTCCTCAGGGTCCTGTGGCAAAATAATTTCATCGCGGTTGTTTACATCAATCAAATGGATCAAGGGAACACCATCTTCGTGAACGAGTTTGTTATTTAAAATAATTCCAATTTTCTTCCATGACTACTGCATTACTGTACGTTTTATTTCACTCCAAGCATCGTTCATCCAGAAACATAAATCCCTCAACGTTATGCTCTTCAAGCTATGACCGATATCGATTTCGCTAGCTATGACATGTAGAAAAGCTTTTGACGATATTTTAGTTTACAGTTCTGAATTACATTCTAGTCCATGGGTTGAATCACTGCAGTCACATTTGGAGGCATAACAAACAGTTTTCAAACCATCATCGCTTTTAAGCTCATCATTCATGTGCTGGGCAATTATCCAGTAACAACACAGCTTTAGGAGGAATTGACATTCCGGCTGAAAATTTGCGTACTGCTGGTACGAAGTTCTAGAGGAACCAGTTTTGGAAAATCATTCGAGTCATCAAGGCATTTTTAGAGGCGAAATATGTGACAGTAGACTGAGTCGATTTGGGGTCATTTTGGATTTTTTAAAACCCTGGTGTCTTAAAAGCTTCGTCTTGGTCCAAAACTCATCCATGATTTTTTGCAAAATTTTTAAGTAACGTTTACATGAGTAAATTTGAACTTTTAGGTTTGTATGGGAAAATTGAGTATTTTGTACTGAAAAATCAACATCATTTTTGTTTCATCTGTGGAACCGAGCCAGCTGATGGTTTTTGTGCCAATTTATAAAATTACTAAAGGAAATTTGCCGCTGAACAACTTTGTCCAAGACCGTAACTTCGTATCTTATTAGGAAAAAAAGTTATTAGCTGTTTCACAGGGGTATGTCTTTTCGCACTGATAAACAATAAATTCAATAGACATCCCTGCAGGGTGCCTAGCGAAGTATTGCGTGACTACTTTCCACGTTTATAAGATTATGACGGATTAAAATAATTTTTTTTTCAAAATCTCCCGATTTTATCACTTTCCCCGAATTTGTCACTCTAAAATTCATCATGGGGGTGATAAAATCGGGGTTTCACTGTAGTTCCATTTAATAAGTCTTCATCGGATTCGGCTAAAGGAATGTTCGATAGTTCATTTGGTCGTCGACTCGAACCTTGTTAAAACCAAATGGTATCTATCGACGAGATTCACTCACACTCAAGGGGTTACCTAGTCCGGGGCGATATAGCTGTTAATTTATAATTTAATTTTATTTTTCCTTTCCTTTTACTGAGCTGCTGCCGTTTATGACTTTTCTTATATTTATCCTCTTCAAGCCTTGCGTTTAAACCACTAACTTGTGCTCTGATCTTCAACTAAATGGAATGTCTCTCTCGATAACACACAAAACATCAAATTTAGAAGAAAATTGTCAAATTCTCAGCACAAAGAAAATATGTTTGTTTACACTTTTTATAACATCACAGTATCTTAGGCTACCTCGATCATTTCATATTATACAAAACTGATTGTTAGGCAATACCGACACCAGATGGCAATGCAAACCCTTGCGAAAATTTGGACGATTTTTCTTCTAAGTGTCCTGTCTATTTGTCTGTGTAACAAGTTTAATTTTTGTAACAGTTGAAATATCTTAATTAATAGTAGACCAATTGTAACAAAAAATATATATTAAACTACACAGCAAAAATTATTTCCTGTAAAATTATGCAAATGTCCTGTAACAAAAAAGAGCAGGACATTTACCGTAATTTTACAGGTCGAAAAACAAATTACGTGACATTTAATTTTTAGTGTACAACTTTTTTACAGGGCATTTGCTGTAATAATAAATGAATCTTCGTTAACTTTAAAGGAAAGCAATTTAAAATTTCGGGTTTTGTTAATTACAGGTTGATTTATTTTAAAGGTTGCAGTTTCAGTGACACGTAATAGTTAAAAAAAATTTCTGTGTATAGCTATGAGATAGCATTATTATGTTTAAAAACTTAAAAAAATATATTGTTAAAATGTGTTAAAATTACAAGCGAAATGCACTTTTATGAAGTTTAGCGATAAAAATATGACTTTCAGAAGATAAAAAGATCGAATAATTCTCGCACAATTTTATCTTTTTTGAATCTACATATGTATTCTACAAAACTGAAGCCAAACCAAATCCACTAATGTTTTGGAAGTCAAAATGCATTAATTGATGTCACGGAGTTAATGATGTTAGACATTATTAACATATCATTGGGTCGCCAAAAGGATATTGCGTTCTAAAAATTGATCCTAAAGATAAGCCATGTGGCCAGTATTTACTATTGCAGATCAAATTTCGTCGAGATTGCAGTGTGCTATTGGAATTTTCTAAACATTTGAAACACACAATATAACAGAGGAGTTTTTCTGTTTTTTCTCCAATCTTTTCGGAAATTATCGTTTTAAAGCATGTATAGTTTTGGAAAAAAGGTTGTAGTAAAAAATATTCAACAAACAAGTGTACCTAAATAGAGGCTGGGCACACACACATAGAGGAGATGGGGGCATAATGGCCACCTTAAGGAAAACGCTTATTTAACCATAGAGAACAGCTGTAATATGTGAATTACATCATTGTTTCGTGTTCAGACACTCAAATAGTCTATTGTAAGCTTGCTAGATTGCCCGGTTTTATCCGGGTTTGCCCGGATATTTGATGCAAAATTTTGAGAAAGTCCGGTCCGGCCCGGTTGCCCGGATATCGTGAAAAAAGTCCGGATATTGCCCGGATTTTTTCACAATTTTCACAAAGAAACCAAAAAAAATCATAGGTTTTGAGTAAGTTTCAGCGAAATCGATTAACGGTATGGACATTTTCAACGGTTGTTTCAAATAATTTCGCTGATTTACTTTTATAAACCTTTAAATATTTAAATGTTCCAAAAAGTTTTTGGAAGTCTGCAATTACATTAATAAAATATTAATTTCATTTTTTTTTTGCTTTTATATTTTTTTTATTTTGCTTTTTGCCCGGTTATTGCCCGGTTTTTGGATTTGAAAAATTGAAATCCATGCCCGGATTTTGCCAGGTTTTTTTTGAAAAAATGCCCGGAATTGCTAGGCCCGGATGGGAGTGGAAAAAATTCTGGCAACCTTAGTCTATTGCCTAATTTGATGAAACTTGAAAAAGTAGATAAAAACGTTTAAAAATGCATTTTAAAAATTTTTGCCGAAAGCTGAAAACCAATCACTGTAGAGGCATAATGAGAAACCCCCCGAGGCAGTATGAGCACCTTTAATGAAGGCATAATGAGCGTTTCTGCCGGGGAATCTAGCAGCGAATTCGACTCGATGAAGTCAACTGACTAATAGAGCTACAGCTCAACTTGCATCGTCTGACGATTTGGCCTATTGGTTAGATGTCTAAGAGGTAATCAGTAGGCTCGAGTTTGATTCCTGGTCGAGGTGATTTTTTTTTCATTTATCATTCATGATCATGATTGCACTAAACGGTGAGGCGTAGATTCATCAAACAAAGCAATAACAAAATAATCTAGGTATGTTTGTAGAATTCAAAGAATGAACACATGCTCATACATTATGTTTCTGGTGTTTTGTTTGACGGATGATGCTTTGATGCTATTAGCCGTATAATGTAACAATAAAAAAAATCAATCATGAATGGTATGTGCTAAACAAAAATCCCCTCGAACAGGAATCGAACTCGAGTCTACTGATTACCTCTCCGACACCTTACCAATAGGCCAAATCAACAGACGAAACAAGTCAAGCTGTAGCTCTATTATTCAGTTGACTTCATCGAGTTGAATTCGCTGCTAGATTAGCTGGTTGCAGTTCGTACATTTCAGATCAAGATGATTTAAAGGTCATAAAAGCTTATTTGGTGGTGCTCAAAAATTATAATATTTTCGTCACTTGAGAACCTAGCTGGTTATTATTTAATATTTCTGTAAATATGAAAAGGATATTTCTTTTTTGGTGAAAAATTAATACTATAGGTACTACGAAACAAGTCCTCATGAAAATTTGTTTAAGAAAATACAAAATACGTACTTATGTAGAAAGAGGAGTGCTCATTATGCCCTGGGTGCTCGTTATGCCCTCATCTCCCCTACCATATAAGACATGAATTTTACATAACTATTTATTTTTTGGTTTCGAAATCAGAAGTTTATTTAGCGTATCGCATTAGCAGTTCAATATTGCATTCCACATTTCATGCAAGTTGTGCTTTTCGAGTAGAACCTCTGCTAAGGTTTTACTGGTATTGGAAAAGCTTTCGAATCTAATCGCGACTTTCGCACAAGCTTGAATACAATACCGGCGGTGAAATATTGCCTAGAAAAAATACTTTTTGGCACTTTTTGCAGATTAATGAATTTTCAACTTTTGATTATCAATTCATATTAATGGTATTAAAAGGCAAAAAAAATCATGCACTTATCTTGAACGAGGCACAAACGAGGAACAACATCTTTCTGCTCAACTCTCTTGGAAGGCTCATGACTCATGATGTATTTCGTATTTATTATTACCTCTCATTTTGAAGGTGTGTGTGTGTGTGTGTGTGTGTGTGTGTGTGTGTGTGTGTGTGTGTGTGTGTGTGTGTGTGTGTGTGTGTGTGTGTGTGTGTGTGTGTGTGTGTGTGTGTGTGTGTGTGTGTGTGTGTGTGTGTGTGTGTGTGTGCGTGTGTGTGTGTGTGTGTGTGTTGCGCTTGAATTTGAATTTTGTCGTGACACGGAATACTATGTAAATAAAAATAAATTGATTTTGGAATTCACTCTTCAGTTGTCATAATGCCGTCCAAGAAAGAAGAGCAGCGTATCAAAATTTTGCTCGAGCATCGCGAAAATCTGAGCTACTCGCACGCAAAGCTGGCAAAATCACTAAAAGTTGCCAAATCAACCGTTACAAATGTGATTAAAGTGTTTGAGACGCGTTTGTTGCCAGCCAGAAAGTCTGGATCGGGGGGAAATCGAAAACCGAAAGCCGCTGAGACGACAAAGAGAGTTGCCGGTAGTTTAAAGCGAAACCCTAACCTCTCTCTCCGAGATGCCGCAAATAAGCTGGGTGTATCGTCTACAACCGTGCATCGGGCCAAAAAACGAGCCGGACTATCGACTTACAAGAAGGTAGTGTAGTGTCGTACACTATGCCCGAAGACTCATACAATCATGTACAACAATTTGACATACCTTGATTATACAATTGACCATGTTCCAAGTGTGAGACGATTAAAGATTCAGTTTTGTACGACGGCAATCCGAGTAAGTTGTGCGTGCTTTACATTCCGAAATACCCGACATAACACTGGCGACGACGGGAAAAGAATCGATCTTTTAAGAGCTTAGCTTAGCTTAGCTTAGCTTGATTGGCTGCTCACATCCACCTTAAATCGTTGAACTTGAAATGCTTTATCAACAAAACTCAATTTATAATGCATGTATTTTCTCTCTCTTTTCAAAACCTTGCTCAATTGAAAATAAATTACTTTAATGAAATCTTCATTACACGCTATGCATTTCAAATCCCACGATCGCAGGCGTGGCTAAGTAGAACGAATTCCACATCGCCAATGGTTGCTACTCCGTGATTGACCGAGGCCACCAATTTTGTACAAAGGTCAAATGAATGGTGTCTGGGACTGACAGCACATTCACAATGCCCAAAACTGATGCTCTCTCTTTAAACATCAATAACGGCGCCGGCCACGTCCTAGCAGTCAATAGATAGATTGGAAAAAAGAAAGGGATGAAAGAATGATTTTGTGCTTTAGGACCGAGGTTACCTCTGCATCCTAGCAAAATAATTTTGGTTTGGAGTTTGGGTATAAGGATATAATCAGGAGACACTTTTGACTAGTGCAATAGTTTTGGTAGTAAACCGTATCTAATATGCGCCTGTTATACTATATTAAGTTGAACAACAGAACTATTTTAAAGTATTTTTTATTTTTTACTGTTTACCCTTTTTATTTCTTACTATTTACCAAGATTTTATAGGTAGTTTTATTGTGTTAAAGTTAAAAAAAAAATAAATTCAAATCTGATCGAATTCAGAGAAACTTAAAATTTAATATAAAAAAAAAACTGGAAAAATATAGAAATATAACATTACATGGTATCAATTCATAAATCCTTCTAAACATTATGATCAGTCTCATCATTATTGGTCACCCTGACATGATACCAAAACGCCTGAAAGTATACAAGGTGCGTGAACTATCCGGCTACCGTTATGTTGTCTGTTTTCGTACTATGGCGGATTTATTGTTATTTTTAAACGCGAAAAATTGTAATTATGAGAGAAGAACAAATAAACGATCCCTTTTTAGTTCATACGTTAAAGTGACAACAAGTGTTTTCTTCTCCTGTCCGAAATGGTCTGGACACAACACATTATTTAAAAGAAAATTATAAACATAATCTAAAAATTTTCCTTATATTTCCTCTAACCAAATAAAAAATAAATAAATAGATGTACATGTTAAGCAAAAACTAAATGAATTGATCTTACCAAAATTTCTTATTGCGCTACGCTAATAATCCTTCCAGTTTTCTGTTTTGCATTCGAATTTCTAAACTATGATTTTAAATTATTATATGACAAAATTTATCAATGGCATAGAAAGTTCTGGTTTCTCGCAAAATTCAATCAAAAGAATAGGCTTTAATAGAGCTGTACGTTTATTATTGTACACAATTTCATGGGATTGATGTTTTTTGCACTAGATTCCAAAAACAATGTAAAAGACCTTATTGTGTACTGTATTTTCCCCATTTCTAGGGGCAAAATCTTGATTTTTCCCCAACAATTACTAAACTCAACCATTTAGAAAGTAATAAGATTTTATGTAGTCGGCAATACAAGAATGGCAATACTTAGCTTTGTCCCGTATTCAAACGTCTTTTCCAACCTTTAAGCCATCATCCAGAAAGAAGTTTTTGCTCCAATTGTTCAGCAGCTACAATTTTCGCCCTTTTCCGGAAAACAGCGACCAGGTTCTTTGATCCCTATGGCTAAATTTGGCGTTTCATCCGAGTGCAGTTTTAAGAATTTGCTAAATTTTCTCTTCTCAGAATTACGCAGTCAAAAAAAAAAAAAACACACCCGTCACAAACAAGCGTAGCCTACTCCTAACACTGGCGACGACGGGAAAAGAATCGATCTTTTAAGAGTGCGAAAAAGTAAATTGAACGGGAGTGAGATATGTAAGTACCGAAATTATAAGAGAGTTAGTTTCTAGAAAAGAAATTAAAAGTACCCTGTGGTGAAAATGGGGCTAAATAGATTGATGGCTATGGTATTAAAGATGGCTTCCGAAAACGCGAAAATGTGATTTGGGGAATTTGATTGAATTGGTGAATGGTGAATGAAGGGGTACCGATGAAGTCGAAGGACCAAGGGTTGGTTATGATGGAATGTTATTTTAAAATAAAAAGGTGTTCAAATTGAAAGAAAATTAATCTATGAATAAAAATGAAAAATCATCGGAAGCGGCCATTCCAATTCTTGAAAAATTCAAGGCCAAGTGGAAAAAGTGTGGTTGTAGTGTTACCGGCAGAGCAATTTGGGTAACTCAGAGATAAAAAAAAGTGATGGCAATTGTGTTTGTGACTCCAGTAAAAGGAGATGAAAACGGTTAAGCAACGAGACTCAATGAGTTCCACAGAACAGCTGATCGAATCGCCCGGGGGAAAAAACTGCACGTAGTTTTTGTAGCTCTACGGAGTTCAGATTTTTTTGTCTAATCCAACATCTAACTTTGGAACTTTGGACACGTAAGTAAGTATTCATTTATTTTAGTGCTCCAATATCATTGCACAAGTTGCAAAGTAAACGAAAAAAAAACGTGGAATGGGCCGAGCGCCGGATTTACTGTTTTGGAGCAAGCCGTTGTGTAATGCATTATATTGAGAGAAATGTGAAAAGGACCGAGTGTCGGATTCACAAATATTGGTAGATATTGAAATCCATAATTATCAGAAAGAAAAAGAAAAACTTTCTTCATTAGCTTAACAGATATGAATGAGTCAAAATATTCGAAAAATTGTGAAAAGGACCGAGCGTCGGATTCACACGCGTGTTTTGGTACGGAGATGTTTTAAGCTTACGTTTGGCAAAATGACCGAGAGTCAGATTCGTGAGAGAAATTTGGTTAGCAAAAATGAATGAGCCACTCCACTATATTCGAAACATTGTGAAAAGGACCGAGCGTCGGATTCACACGCGTGTGTTGGTGCCGAGATGTCGTTAGCTACCGTTTGGAGGAAAGACCGAGAGTCAGAGTCCAGAGTTGTGAAAGAAAAAAAGAAAGAGGAAAATAAGTATGTTGGGGGATTTGCTTTGTACATGAATCGATGTAGTTGTGATTGGGCAAATGCAAGGGGAAAATAATAACGCAAAACAAAGGAAAGGAATCAAAGTAGGTGAGTGAAAGTATTTTGATTTTCTCGTTCTCTTGCTGGCTCTATAATTATCTTCGATGATGAGTCGTAGTAAAACAGTGTTGCTAAATTTTCAGAATACACAATACGATAAAATTTCACCTCAAACATAAAACATTTGGTTACTTTTTCTTATTATTTTAAAACTCAGGACAAGAAGCAAACTTAGGTAAATTATCAAACTGGAAGTATTAAAAAAAGGGAACAAATAACCGACTGTTCTGCTAAGAATAAAGTCTGCTTCATTTAATATTGGAACAAATTCTTTTGCTCATTGTGGCGCTCCTAGTGGACGGATTTGGAAACTTTTTTCACCCACGTGTCGGGAAATTCATTACCTTTCACCATGTATTTATGTCATAACACCAAACGATAGCATTTTGTAAACAACCGCCATGGAAGCCGAACGGAGAGATCAAATTGTGCACAGTTTTCTTACGAGTACGAGTACGAGAATTTCTTCGAAACAGCAATGAATAATTTTTTAAATTTTTTTTTTATGAAAGAGTAAAGAAAATGCTACATTTGTATGAAAAACAAATTATGAATTCGTTAATAAATGACTGAACTACACGCAATTGTTTGTGTTCCAATATTTAATGAAGCAGACTTTACATCCGTCGAACTTGGTCAGCACTTGGTCGTACATCTTTCGAGCACGGATTCTGGCCACATTGTTTTGCTTCAGCGTCCGATTTGGCTGTTTGCTGGCTCGGAATGACCTTATTCCTTCCCGGAGACGAATTCGTCGCACCGTACTGTGAGCTGCCTGGAACTTATTGGCCAAATCGCGGTCTGAAAGATTGGGATTCCTCTTGACGGCCTTGATGACTTTCCCACGCAGTTTCCGGTCGACAGTTCCACTCCGACGCTTCGAATGCGGCTTCCGAGCCGTCGTCAATGTTTCCTTGTACTGCTTGATAACACGCCATACGGTATTTCTGGGCATTTTAAGCTGTTTAGCTAGCTTCGATGCCGACAACAATGGATTTTCAAGAAAACTGTGCACAATTTGATCTCTCCGTTCGGCTTCCATGGCGGTTGTTTACAAAATGCTATCGTTTGGTGTTATGATGAGTGGTAAAAATAAAGTTAAAATCAAATAAGTTACTATTTTTTGTGTACCGAGGCATAATTGATATTTCACCACTTAAAAACTTAAGTTAACTTTCTACTTAAAAAAAAAGTTAACTTCGATTATTTTTATTAGCATGGATCCTTCACGAGTAATTCGGCCATTCGATGTTAACGTGGACCAAGCACAACTCGCCTCTCAATGGCGGAAATGGAAACGAGCTTTCGAATATTATCTGGAAGCCAATGGGATAAAGGGCCAGCGGGCTAAGAGGAACCAGTTGCTTCATTTGGGTGGTCCAGAACTTCAGGATATTTTTGAGCACTTACCAGGAGTAAATGACGTTCGTTATGTCACTAAGGATCCTCCTTTTTACGATGTGGCAATCGAAAAGCTAGATGCACATTTCCAACCATCGGCTGGTAGACGTACATACGAAAGAAATATTTTGCAACGAATCAGACAGCAGACCGGGGAAAGATTCAACGATTTTGTAATGAGGTTACGCATTCAGGCAAGTCGTTGCGATTTTGATGAGGCCACTTTTGAATCCATGATAATTGATCAAATTGGGGAACATAGCACATCTAAAGCTATCAGAAAAATGGTTTTGGAAAAAGATCGCACGTTGAACGAAGTAGTAGCTATTGGTAGGACACTTGAGGAAGTAGAAGAACAGTGCAAAGAGCTAGAAAGCGCGGAAGTTTCAATAAGACCAACAGGGGCCGTTTGCAAGGTTGGTGTTCAACAACACCAGTTTGATGGGCCAATATTGACTTCACGTCCATACTGTTCATCGCTTACGCCGTCAGCAGAGCGTCGCTACCAGTACACGCAAGCCCAACAACGATCTATGCGAGAGTATGGTTATGACTTTCAAGGCAGATGGGCCCCTAGGACCTATCTATATCCCCGACAAGATGCTACAAATGTCCGAACTATGCAACCTGATTTTGGAAATCGTTCCCGTGGAAGATGGAGTGGAAAAGATAACACAAATTTCCGCCGAGATTTTCACAATGTTCGTCAACGTGGAGGTTATCAATCATCAAATATTCATCGAAAGAGTTTCACAACGGATAGACAACAGTTTAAGGTCGACAATAGAATTTGTTTCGGCTGCGGTCAACGCGTACATATCAAGGATTCCCACGAATGTTTGGCCAAAGATGCTCAATGCTACAAGTGTAGTAAAATTGGCCATTTCGCAAACTGGTGCAAAGAAGATGAAATTTGTTTCGTTATGGGTCAAAACATTTTCCCATTTGAGATTGGTGGAGTTCGAATACCGATGGCTATTGATTCAGGAGCGGCAGCCAATCTGATTGACATGAAAACATAGGATAAGTTGCGGAAATCAAGAGCAAATGTTCGGTTCGAATCAAATGTAGATCGTTCTTTCAAAGCGTATGGATCTGAGAAGCCTTTGAAATTGGTTGGGATATTTACGTCAGAGATAAAAGCAGGGGATAATAAAACCATAGCGCAGTTCTACATAGCGGAAGATGGGAAGCGGTGTCTTCTTGGAGATGAAACTGCAAAGCTGTTGAAAGTTTTGAAAATCGGGTACAACATCAATTTTTTGAAGGAAACGAACACTTTTCCAAAGATCAAAGTAGTTATAGTTGAGATTCCTATCAATCAGGACGTTCAGCCAATACAGCAAGCTTATCGAAGAGTGCCATTTGCTTTGGAGGAAAAAGTAGCAGCTAAACTCCGGTATCTTCTAGAACAAGATATTATCGAAAGAGTTCAAGAACCCTCAGCATGGGAGTCACCAGTTGTTCCTATACTGAAAGATTCTGGAGAGATAAGGCTGTGTGTTGACATGCGGAAAGCTAATCAGGCAGTGTTAAGGGAAACGCACCCCTTACCGATTGTGGACGAGTTGTTTGGATCAATAGATGGAGCAACCTTATTTTCCAAGGTTGACATCAAAGAGGCATACCATCAGGTGGAGATATCTGAACGTTCCAGAGGCATAACCACGTTCATAACAAAACAGGGATTGTTCAGGTAAAATCCAAACGAGTCAGATATTCCTTTGTATAATAACAACCACAACAACAAAAACAATGTTATAAAATAAACTCTCTGCTCTTGGGGCAACAATGTAAATGTGTTTTTTTTCTTCTATCTATTTGATAATGAAATTTTCCTTTGACAGGATCAAACGTTTAATGTTTGGTATAAGTTGCGCACCCGAGCTATTCCAAAAAGTAATGGAATCAATAGTCGCGGGGCTCGAGGGAGTAATTGTATATCTTGACGATATATTAGTTACTGGTGGTTCTCAAGATGAACATGACAGACGTCTGAAAGCACTGTTAGATATACTGGATGATTCTAATATCTTACTTAACAAAGATAAATGTGTTTTTAATGCGTCCGAGATAGAGTTTCTGGGCCACAAACTGTCAAAACACGGAATTCGGCCCACTGAAAGCAAAATTGCAGCCATAGAGTCTTTTCGAGCACCCAATAATATATCGGAACTAAGAAGCTTCCTGGGATTGGTAACATACATCGGTCGATTCATCCCATACCTGGCCGACAAAACCGAACCAATCAGACAACTCCTTAGAACAGAGGAAAAATTCAATTGGACTTCTTGTCAACAAAATGCCTTCGAAGACATAAAGAGATCAGTTAAGAATTCAAATTTTCTCGGCTATTTTAATCCCAAAGATACATGTGTTGTGGTTGCAGATGCTAGTCCGGCAGGTTTGAGGGCCGTTTTGCTGCAAATGGATACTTATAAAAACACGCGAATCATATTATTTGCAAGTAAAGCTTTGACAGACCTTGAAAAAAAATACTTCCATACAGAGCGAGAAGCTTTAGCATTGGTATGGGCGGTCGAAAAATTCCGGTTGTACCTTCTTGGAACCAGATTCAAACTAGTAACCGACTGCAAACCCTTCCAATTCTTGTTTACAGTACGAGTGAAACCATGCGCAAGGATTGAAAGGTGGGTGATGAGGCTACAAGCTTATAATTTTGAAGTTGTTTATAAACCCGGAACCAGCAATTTGGCGGATGCGTTGTCGAGATTATCGGTACAACCTCCTAAGGAATTTGACCCTTCAGAAGAAGCTTGTATTTATCACTTGGCTAGACTAGATATCCCAAAAGCTGTTACGCTTGAAGAAGTTGAAGACATCTCAAGTAAAGATCCAGAACTAAGGGACACGATAACGGCGTTAGAAACAGGGGAATTGGATAAGGTACCTCAAGTTTTCAAACCGTTCATCTCGGAACTGTCAATGTCCGGAAACCTGTTGATTCGAGGAGACAGACTAATAATACCTACTTTGCTAAGATCGAGGGTGCTGGACATTGCACACGAAACACATCCCGGTGTAGTGGTAATGAAGCGAAATTTACGATAGAAGGTATGGTGGCCACTAATGGATAAAGAAGTAGAATCCTACGTAAAAAAGTGTAAAGCTTGCACCTTAGTATCAGGCTTGAACCCACCAGAACCAATCTGTTCCACAAAACTACCAGATGGGCCCACTTAGCCATTGACTTTACCGGACCATTTCCGTCAGGGCACAATTTGCTGGTGATCATCGACTACTTAAGTAGGTTTACAGAGGTAATAATAATGAAAACCATCACCGCTACCCTTACTGTTCGTGCTCTTCACAAAACTTTTTGTCGATTTGGCATGCCCGTTTCCATAAGAACAGATAACGGTCCACAGTTTGTGAGCGCGGAGTTTCGTCAGTTTTTGGATCAGTTTGGGATAGAACATCGAAGAACCATTCCGTATTGGCCACAAGCTAACGGGGAGGTGGAACGAATAAATCGAACAATCGGCAAACGAATGAAAATTTCGCAAGAACAAGGATCCGACTGGCAATGGGATCTACGCATGTTTGTCTTGATGCAAAACTCGACGCCTCATTCAACAACTGGAGTAGCTCCTTCCTCGTTAATGTTTGGACGGCTTATGAAAGACAAGTTACCAGGATTAATGACAAAACCGGAAAACATTCTCGAAGAAATCCAAGACCGTGACAAGGCTAGGAAATTTCAATCTACAAAATATGCCAACAACAGGCGTGGATCACAACACAATAGCTTGAAGGAGGGAGAAACAGTTGTCGTCAAAAGGACTCAAAAAGATAACAAAATTCGACCCTGAAGAATTTGAGGTTATCCAAAGGGAGGGGTCAAGGGTTAAACTGAAATCGAATTCAACGGCACTACAATGTACCGAAATGTCTCACATCTCAAAAAGCTTGTTTCAGATACAACTGGAGGTGCGACCACATCATGCAATCCGCCTCTCCATAGCGAAGATTCAGAGTTGACCGACTTACCCCCAACAAGGAGTCCTGAGGAGGAAACGCGAAACGAAAGTCTCGAGAAGGAAACGGCAAACGAATGTCCAAAACGTGCTCGAAGGGATCCCAAACGACCAGCCTACCTTAAAGACTTTACGCTTAATGAAATAACAAATTTATAAAGAAAGGGAGGAGTGTAGTGTCGTACACTATGCCCGAAGACTCATACAATCATGTACAACAATTTGACATACCTTGATTATACAATTGACCATGTTCCAAGTGTGAGACGATTAAAGATTCAGTTTTGTACGACGGCAATCCGAGTAAGTTGTGCGTGCTTTACATTCCGAAATACCCGACATAACAGGTAGTGACTCCAAATCGCGATGATAAACAAAATACGACGGCAAAAGCGCAATCCTGGAGGTTGTACACGACGATGCTGACGAAGTTTGACTGCGTGGTAATGGACGACGAAACCTACGTCAAAGCCGACTACAAGCAGCTTCCGGGACAGGAGTTTTATACGGCAAAAGGAAGGGGAAAGGTAGCAGATATTTTCAAGCACATGAAACTGTCAAAGTTCGCGAAGGAATATCTGGTATGGCAAGCTATGCCATCTGTACCTGTGGCTTGAAAAGCAGCATATTCATAGCTTGCGGGACTGTCAACCAAGAAATTTACGTGTAAGAGTGTTTGAATAAACGTCTGCTGCCTTTCCTGAAGAAACACGGTTGTTCCGTACTGTTTTGGCCGGATTTGGCATCTTGCCATTACGGTTAAAAGGCCATGGAAACAACGTGCAGGTGGTTCCCAAGGACGAGAACTCTCCCAACATGCCAGAGCTCCGCCCAGTTGAGAAATACGGGGCTATTGTTAAGCGGAACCTAAAGAAGTCCAAAAAAACTTGTAAGGACGAGCAGCAGTTCAAGGCAAACTGGCTTTCTGTGGCGAAAAAGGTGGACAAGATGGCTGTACAAAATCTGATGGCAGGGGTTAAGCGTAAGGCCCGGCAATTCGGATTTGGAAAAGTGGAAGCCTAACTGAATATTTTTCCTGAATTCTATACTAATTAAACTTGAAAAAAAATTTAATTTGATTTTTTAAATAAACGATTTCACCGATTCACACGCGTTTTCTCTTGACCAAATTTTGACCGTATCACCCTTTATGATGCAATGCATGATGCATTCGTACGACCCTTACTATATCGTTCAGCTTATTTCGAGAATACATACAGTACCGTTCATAATTGTATAGAAAATGGAAGCAAGCGCACTGTCACTTCGACTTTGAACTTCCATAACTTTTTACTCTGATGATAGTTTTTGATCAAATTTTTTGCGTTAGATAGATCAACTATCACACTTTTATATCACGAAATTTGAGCTCTCTCGAGTTTGTGTGGCCTGAGAAACAGTAATTTTACGAAAATCGGACTTTTTGGACTTTTCTCATTCAAACTGCAATATCTCTGAAACTACGCAACATTTTTCATTGAAATTTTGCACAGTGATTGTTGAAATATAAAGCTAGCATGCCTGAAGTTTTCAAAAAGTTCTATCGATGAGATCAAAAGTTACGCGAGGTGCAATATTTCAGGCATGAACCTTGAATTGCGATTTCTATAGAATTTTGAACGAATGTTTTCATAGGAAAATCATATTCTCTGTTTAACAACCAGTTAATCTATTTCAACCGAAAAATCACAACAATATCGCGAGATTCTGATTTCAAAACACAAATGGACAATTTATTCCATTTTTTCTTTTCTTCATTGCTTTTGCCAGACATTTTTTGTCTGATTGGTGGAGGAAACGATATTGTTCTCATGAATCGTCCAAAATTCTATAGAAATCGCATTTCAAGGTTCATGTCTGAAATATTGCACCTCGCGTAACTTTTGATCTCATCGATAGAATTTTTCGAAAACTTCAGACATGCTAGCTTTATATTTCAACAATCACTGTGCAAAATTTCAATAAAAAATGTTGCGTAGTTTCAGAGATATTGCAGTTTGAATGAGAAAAGTCCAAAAAGTCCGATTTTCGTAAAATTACTGTTTCTCAGGCCACACAAACTCCAGAAAGCTCAAATTTTGTGATATAATAGTGTGATAATTGATCTATCTAACGCAAAAAATTTGATCTAAAAATAACATCAGAGTGAAAAGTTATGGAAGTTCAAAGTCGAAGTGACAGTGCGCTTGCTTCCAATTTCTATACAATTATGAACGGTACTGTAGATCGATGGTATCAAATAAAAATCTTCATTTCAAATTTATGTTGGGAAACCAAAACTAGTACAAACGGTCTTAAAATTGACAAATTAAAATTAAAAGTGTTATAAACATTTATCACTAGCGCCCTTCGATGTACATTAGACCGCTGCAAAAACTGACTTTTTACTCCCATGTGTTTTTTCGATTCCATTTTGCTCTCCAATCATCTCTGTTAAATATAAAATGATTTGGTTCATCCCTGAATTAGCGCAACGGGTTTTAAATTTGTATGGAAATTAGTATGGGGAAAGTTTTTTTTTCAGATTAAAATCGCTAGGGAAGCGATTTTGGGTTTTATGCAAAAAATAACTTCTTCAATGGGTTACTGTATTCTTAAACTTCAATTTTTACTAAGGTTACTTTCAGCTAGATGCCACCAGAAAAAAGTTAAAGCAATCTGTAAAAAAAAAATCATTCATAGTAGATCAACAGTCAAAACTGTCAGCAGCACTGGAAACCTGAACTTGCATGCAATATTTCTAGATGAATTCTTGAATACAAGCTAATGCGTGGCATACACAAAGGCGTTTTTAATCGGGTAACGCAGATAGAAAAAAACTGCAGCACTATGTAGAAAGTAAGATACAAACTTTTTGAGATTATTGGAGATACACGGTGATAGACGTGGTGAAACGATCCCGAAATTCACAACC
This sequence comes from Uranotaenia lowii, assembly GCF_029784155.1. Lineage (NCBI taxonomy): Eukaryota > Metazoa > Arthropoda > Insecta > Diptera > Culicidae > Uranotaenia > Uranotaenia lowii. The sequence continues at coordinate 141,949,884 of NC_073693.1, forward strand.
AAGTTGAAAAATAAGATTAAGTTACGCATGCGGTATACCTTTGCATACCGCGAGCGGTCAAATGACGGCAAACACTTTCCCCTAAAACTCTCTTGTTTCTCGACCGATTTCTACAAAGTTTATAGTTTTGGAAAACTCGTAATGTGACTCAAATACGATTTTCAAACAAAATTTAGCTACAATTATTTTTCTCAAAGTTATTCAAAATCAAAGAAAAAAAATCGAAAAACAGGCTTCGGAAAAAGGCTATAAATCAGTTATTAAGTACTCGGAAAGAATTTCACTTAGTGCCTGAGAACGCTGCGCTCCAGTGCAAAGCCAAATCTAGGTGCTAGAGTAGTCTCAGAAAAGGCAGATTGATAAAAAGCAAAAAAAAGAAACAGCTACCTTTGAAAAGTCGTCAAAAATTCTGTGTTTAAGAAATCTAAAGATGCCGAAATGTCAATTACGTCAAATTTCCAGTTCACTTTACAAGAATTTTCTACTGTAACGAGAACAGCTTTGGTGGTTGATTTAATAAAAATTACGATTTTGACACCAGTTTTTTACATTTTTATTGGCCATGATCTTAAGAAATTTTCAAAAAATATTTCCATATGTGTAACATATAGCTTCTAACTTCAGCGTTCTCAGACACTAAGTGAATTTTTTTTTCGAGTAGTTAATAACTGATTTATAGCCTTTTTCCCGAAGGCTGTTTTTTCGATTTTTTTTTCTTCAACTTTGAATAACCGTATTTGAGTCACATTACGAGCTTTCCAAAACTATAAACTTTGTAGAAATTGGTAAAGAAACAAGAGAGTTTTAGCGGAAAAAATATGACTACTCTCGGTATGTCGGTATGTTTAGTGTTAAATTTGCAATTGATCATCTGAACTTCATTTTTGGGTAAATTTAACACAATACACACAGTATTTGTGAATTAATGATAGAAAACACGATAAATAACGCATTTTTTTTTAGAAAAAATCAACTTTAGTTATGGTTTTGGACCTGATTTTAACATTTGAAAAAAAAATCATTTCCTGTGGATTCTGTGAATCAGTGAAAACAAATGATTCAAGAGGTTTTTTACTGAAATCGATTGAAAATTATGTAAGTTATGATTTTTTTAGTGTAATAATGGTGCTTTTTCTCTAAATAATACCACCATAGTGTAAAGTAAAGTTACTAAACTAGTTAATGAAGAATTCAACATTATAAATCTTCACATGTTAAACGGACTGACTTTGGACTAATTTCTGACCGATTTCGGGCCGATTCGGGACCGTTTCTTCGATCTGGGAAGGAATAATTTGCATGCAAGTTTTCAGCCAGCGATGCCATGAGTGAAGTAAACTCGTCTGAGTTTTTAATAAATATTTTCTAAATTCCAAATATCTTGGTTGTGTTACAACTAAGCATCATAGTACCTTCACATCATTTGTAGAGATTAATTCGAGGAATAGTATTCAGCCTCTTCTTTATTTTTCCGAAGTTTCTGTAAATCTGTAGCGATTTATGAATAAAAAAAATTGATTCCCCATGTAATTCTCCATACAAAATTAAAACTCGTTGCGCTAAATCAGGACTCAATGTATCGCTTCCAAACTTTACGGAGATTTTTGTGTGTGAAAATCCCGTCAAAAAATGGTATGGGAGTTGTGATAACTTATAAATTTCAGATTTCCTATACAAAGCCTGCAGCGGTCTAATGTACATACAATAAAATTCATTTGTTTCAATATTGTGGTAGAGTTCCCATCATCCATTCATCCTAGAAAAAATTGCACAATATTCGTCACTCAAAGTAGGACATCCACTATTGCCAATCTCGTTCTCGAAGATGCTGCCATATTTCAACATTGATTTGTTTCCAAGAAGAAACACAACCAGAACAAACAATACCATAGATCCATGGTCCAGCAAGATGGTTTTTTAGTATCACTTGGTACCTGTGAACCGCGGCACTACATGTCAGAAATGTTCAAACGTGGACACACAATTATATTATCTTAACCGTTCGCCGCGCCACCAAGTCTGAGCCAAGAAAAGGTTAATGTTTAATTTTCACCCATCCGCGTCCGATATGTGGATGGATGTTTTGAGCAAACCGGAGTCAGAGTCAGAAGATTTGCTTTGAAGAGGTGAGCAACCATGACCTATCCTCCTCCTTCTCCTCCTTCGCCCCACACCAGCATCTTCATCATAATCTTATTCGGTGGACCCATCTTGTCTTAAGGGTCCTAATAAATCAACGAAGTTGCTGCCGTCTAATAAGACTTGTGCCACCTGTTTGTTGGTGTTGTTGTCGTTGTTGTTGATGTTGCAGGTTGGGGGAGCCAACATTGAAATGCCGAAAGCATATCTACTGAACATGTGAGACCATCAGCGAGCTGATACCGGACGATTTCATTGAGGAATAGATGCCGGGGAGATTTGGTTTGACTTTTGCGTAAGTATTGTACCTGATCTGTTTGGCCAGAAGACATAAAACGTGACAAGCCTATGTAGATTTTTAGATGTTCATTGGAGTGAACTCTATAATGCACCTTTTATCAGAACGATACAACCTAGATCAAACGCTGATTGATCCCGGGATCTCAGATATGTATATTTCGGTGAGCTTGAGCGTGGGAGAATTTGACAGTTGGTAAGATGAGCTTTGAGGGTAAACTTTAAATTTTATTTGAGCTTACACAGCAAAAGTTTTTTTTAAAGTATACGGAATCTAAAACACGAGTGATCTTATTTTTTACTAATGTAATTTAAAAAAATAGAAATTCTCAACTTCTTTTGATGTAATTTTAATCTTTTTTCAAAAAGCGAATACAAATAAATGGTTTTGATATAATTTTTAATTCCGCGGTCAATGAAATTCTATCACAAAAAGTGTAAAATTATATCTGATTTAACCTGAATGACATTGTTGGTCTGTGCCATTTGCCGGTTGAGTCATTGCGTTCCAAGAAACAGCTCCAGCATCTCTATAATTTTCTAAGTGGTAGATTTCTGAAGTGAAAAACAAACGAATGAGGTTATTGAAATTAATCAGTTCTTTCTCGATTATAGCTACCGCAGATTTTGCAGTGGCAGGAATCCGGAATATAATTGCCTGAAGAGGAATTTGCCTGAACAATCCGAGGCATTTGTGAGTGAAAACCCATCCTGACGTGTGAATCCGGATCATGACTGTCCAAAACGAAAACGCTGACCGGTTAAAAAATGAGGGAGTCCTTTTTCTTTACTAATGTTTTTTTTTGAAAATAAATGCTAAACAATTGTAAACAGTGTTTTTTAATAAAAGAATCTTAATATCTGAATATTGAAAATATAAAATTTTACATCGCTGTGCATTTTTACACGACAATAAGCTGTTCCGTTTTCGTGCATCGTTTTTGTTCTCAATTTAAAGTCTGTTTCACTTAGAATCTGGTCGGATAAAATAGCAAAGCATATAACAAAAGTAAAAATGTCATTTTGTAGCGTTTTATTGCACTTTAAGGAAAAAAATACATAAAAATCATTCGTCACCTTTTTTTTCAGTGTCCTGTTGGGGTGTTTGCTTGCATGATACTACCGCAAGCCTTCTCGAAAAAAAATTCGTCGAGCTGTACTGTGGTTCGTCTTGAACTTTTTCGCCAAATCACCCCGAATTTACAGTCGATTTTAGATATTTCAGGAACTTCGCGATCTTTACCCCTGACCACGTCGTTTTCTCTACGTGAGTGTGCAGAATTTTCTCTCGCCTTTCGCGTCGCTAACTTTTGACTGACTGCTTCAATCTTGATGAATTTTTCACCACTAAGTAAACAAACCATCCGGATCAAAACACTGTCAATAGATTCGCGATGTGACAACTGGGGGCGCTGCAGAAAATGGAAAGATGCGACCAGATTCTATGTGAAACAGACTTTACACGCCTCAATGTAAAGATGATGTAATTTTAGATAAAAAAAAACGATGTTCCGTTTTCGTGCATCATTTTTGATCTAAAATTACACGAATTTTTCTTGCTGTGTAACATTAGAAAATTTAGTGTTAACACAGACACTGACAAACAAATGTAAACGCAAAACAAAACAAACTGTCCAAAACCAAAATAGTTTAGACGATGGCCAGTCAATTGTAAGTTTAAATTAAATTTAAGATTTAATGTGTAATTTTAAAACATAAAATATAATTTTAGTGTCCACTGAAGAGGAGTGAATGCCATAGTAGCTCGAAACGTATGGACAACTGGTAATTTGTTTTGATTATTTTTAAAACTCACCGAAAAACGTCGATAACTTCGACGAATAAGAAAATTTAGTGTTGGACTTATAGTTATTATTTATTTTGCACTAAAAATCAAGTTTAATCAACTTAAAGTTATCTGACTCCCTAAATTATGCAATAATTTTAACTTATTTTTTTTTACACTAAACGTTATTCAAAAACTACGGGAGTTTTGGTTGTGCGCAGCAACACACTATTCGTCGTAGCTGACAAAATGATTAACTGTTACCTAGTATGACATATACTTTAGATGCCAATCAGGCCCGTGCGAAGGACCCGTCCATGAGGAAGGGAATTGAAATTCAAATTTAACTGGAAATAATATCCATACCAAAAATACACAAAACATAAGGTTATTCTAAAGGATCACACAAACTTGTAAAAATAAAAATAATAAAAATTTTACAGAGACGATTCAATATAAATCAAGAGTCAAAGTTTTAAATCAATGTTATTTCCGGAAAGTCATTCATAAACTTGATAATCATGATATGATTTTCTTTTTAGATTACAGTCGTTTTAACATCTTTGGCGTTGGCGGACATTCATTGAAAAAAATATCCGGTACAACTGTGATCGGTGTTTACTCTTGGGCTCGAACTCACGAACATCAGCACAGGAAGCAACTGACTTGCCAACTGAGCTTTATTACAAGCCCCCGATAATGATTTCAAATTTGTCTACTAGACACAAATCAAAATTTAAAGCATCTAGAACATTAGAATCAGTGCACAGAATTTAACCATGTTTCAAAAAATGTTCAGATAAAACAATCTTGAATTTCAAAAGAAATAGTTAAATGTATTAAAATCACAAAGCGTATACTAGTTTAGATAACATTGTGCTTTAAAATTTCGCTTTAAAGTCCCTACTTTAGATCATTTTTCGAACTTCTAATAAATAAATTGAAAATTATGATCGAATTAAAAAAAGCTGATTAAAATTATAAAAATAACTTAAACGTACATAAATTTTCAGGCTCTGAATATTTTGTCGCCGAAAGTTGAAACATTGGGTCAGGGGAAGAGCATCAGGTTGAAATTATTCTTTTCTTCTCGAAAATTTAGGCTTCCAAGAACGTTATGTTTCCAGAACACAAAAATTCAGAATTGAAACATAATTATAAGAAAATAGCTAAATAGATTGACTATAACTAATAACATTTGGTTTAGTTTTTAAAATCGAAAAAAAACATTCGTAAAACAAACGGAAAATTTATTTTAAAATTGAAAGATGAATTGAAGATAACAAATGTTTTTAAATATTTTAGAACGAATTTTTTTCAATACTAATGTCTTATGAAACTTATATGAAGTATTCAATTGAACTCTAGGTAACAGCATTTTGTTAGATATGTAATTTATAAGTTTTGGAATGAATCAGTTTTGAGTGAAACCAATCATTGATAAATGATGAACTTAGCAACTTACATGAAAGGGAAAAATTGATTTTGTAAACTTCATTCCATGAGGGAATTAACATTTTGATGATCATGATGATGAACGATCTAAATAAATTGAACTCCAAAATTTTTACAAGTTTTGCTGCCATTACTGAAAAAAGGTAAAGAAAGAGATTTTATTTCATTTAACAAATTTGTTTAAACTTGCAAAACGATTTGATTTTTGCTTCAAAATATTCAAAATTTAATTTGGATGCGAACTTCTTTTGAAATTTGCTTAAGCTCCCGTTGTTTACAAAGTTGGAAAAATATGACAAAATAAAATTCTCTTATTATTTCGATCTTTTTTCAAAACTTTTTTCAAAACAAAAGTTGATAGAAAATAAGTACTAATGCATATTTGTATCCAAGGCAACCAAATGTATTCCAAATGTAAACTTAAGTAATGTAGTGATAAAAATTTAAAAAGAACGATAGATGGCATCTGGTGGATTTTGAACGTAAGTAAACCAAAACCTTAATTATTATATAATAAAATTAATAACAAATTTTAATTTAAAATGTTAATCAATGATTAGATTTTTGAAGATCAAAGAAAGATTTCATAATTTCTTAAAAACACTGATTATGAGTTCTTAAAAATTGTTTTTCGATACCCACGAAAGCACTTTGAGGTTTCAATTAAGATTTAATTCTGAAAACTGAAGTGTTAATTCTGATTTTTGTATTTTATACTCCGTTAATACTTACTTGTTCAATTCGCAATCGAGAACAATAAATCAATGATTGCTGATGACAAGTGATGATGATAAACGCGGTAAAAATGTTTACATCATCACACGGTTAGGCGAGAATACTCGAATTGGGTTTGTGGTGACACAACAGTGTTGCCAGATATTCTGGGTAAGAATATCATAGTACTCATTGAGAAATAAGTACTTTTCCGGCTAGGGAATATAAGAAGTGGCAAGTGACAATTAGCTATCGCCAATTAACATAGTTGTATTCTACTGACCTCACAGACGAAACATGAATAAAGATAACTCTATTCCACCACTGAAACCTGCGTTTTCAACATACTCTAAATGATCAATAACCATTACATATTTCAGCAAAATTTTATCAACAGTTTCAAATCAGCAATTTTAAACTTTGTAATTCATTCCAAAGATAATAAATATTGAATTGATTTCTAGCAAAACACTAATGAAAACACCAACCATAAGCACAAATTCTGATCTTCAAATAACAAGGTTTGAATTCCGTACTCTAGATTTGTTTTCTTTATTTAAAAAATTTTATTTTATGTTCGAAATCCGAAATTATTCAATCTAAATTTGAAACTCAAACATAATTCAAATAATTTTTGAATTTGAAGCCCTATTTTGAATTTGGAATTTTTTATCATCTATTTTAAAACCTGAATAAAACACTAAATATTCGATAACAGATTACAGATTCTTGAAATGAAATCTGAAATCTGAATCTGGAATCTGGAGTCTGGAATCTGAATCTTAAATTTTAATCTGAAATCTGAATACGAAATCTGAATCAAAAACCTGATCCTGAAATCTTAATCTGAAATCTGAATACGAAATCTCAATCAGAAATCTAAAATCATAATCTGAAATCTGAAATCTTAAATCTGAATCTGAATCTGAAATCTGAATCTGGGTTCTGGAATCTGGAGTCTGGAATCTTAATCTGATTCTGAAATCTAAATCTGGAATCTGAAATCTTAATGTATCATCTGTAGTCTGAAAAAACTCTAAAATCTGAATAATGACTCTGAAATTTGAATGTGAACTGTGAATTTAAAATTAATGAAATTCCTTTCAAAATTGAGTATGTGCTGTGTATTCGAAAATATCGTATAGTGATGAACTTAAAGTGTGTCTCCTTATCATACCCATTTTTAGTATAATTTATCTTGATTTATATTGAATAAATTTCTTACATTTAAAGAATCACTAAATTTTCTATAGAATCTGAAATTCATTCTACTCCCATTATTCAAAGGTCAAACTTAATATTTGCCGTGAACTATAAAGAATTGATATCATTCTTATTTAAACATGATATGTAGGTAAAGTGAAAGTAACGGTTGCGCATCAAGAAGGGAAAAGTTGAAGATCCCATCCAATACATACGCGTTTTCTTAAGATTTGACATCTTTTTTAAAAATTTGTAAGTATTTTATTTTTGAACTTTTAAGATCTTTCGATTTGCTTAAAAGTATAATTTCACTTTATAACAATAATTTTCAATCAGTACTATCGAAAAGTATGTAAAAAACCGATGCAAAACCGTTACAGCGCTGCTCGAAAGAAAATACGGAAGATTTCGCACACTTCGGGCATCGTACTTTGTTTGGTACGATGTCCAAGGGGCGTTTCTTCCGCTTTCGGAGCTTTAAAGCTCCGGATGAATCACAAGGCACTCACAAAATATCGCGTTCACTTCGCGCGTGTAACGTGACAATTTTGTTTCAATTGCAATTTCGCAGTTGCGCTCCGGATTTATTTTGCTGCGAAGCGGAAAATGAACTCAAAAAATCACTGGGATTCTGTCGTAAAATGAAATGTTTAAGGCCGCTGGAGAGTGATTTAGGACTGAGTTCTGCCGGAGGCGAGCCAATTTTCTGACATGTTTGTTGACACTTATTCTTAAACACTTTTTTGGATCAAATAAATTCATTTCATGACTTGAAAAATTAGATTGGAAAAAGATTTCCATGACCCCTCCTCATTAACCCCTAAACCCCCCTCTCCTTGCTTATGAAAAATTCCAAATTTTTTTTCTAAGTGTTTGATTATAATAAAATCATATAAATTAAAATCATATAACTTGATAAATATAAATATATATGTTAAATTTTAACCAATAACTATGATTTCAGGAACTTCAAATTAAAAGTCACTTATTTAAAAAAAAAATGGGACGTCATTTATTTATTTCAAGCAGAAGGTTGAACGAATAGACGCCAAAAGAGTTAAAGCTGCGGTAAGATTTAAGTGTTTAAAGATAAAGTAAGGAAAAAGGTAATATTGAGGTTTTACGAAAAGGTAAGATTGATTAATTGAATTTCCAATAATTTAATTTCATATATAAAAGAAAATAGAACAACCGATGAATTGACAACTGGGCAGGTATCTGAACGTGTGCGTAATAAACTCTGATCACTTTTTTCAATCATTCTTGAATATTTTGGATGGGTTGCTGTTTCGTAAAACCCTTAATTTTTAAGTATAATCAATTATTGCATAATATTTTAACGATATTAGTGGCTACAATTGAATATTAATCATAAAACCAGATTTCATTCGGTGTAACTTTGATCATTGTGATTTAAACTTATCCCAACATCTTCAACATTATTGTTTCGATGTCATTTTTAAAAAAATACATCTATAATCAAAAGATAGACAAGGATGCTGCATACGTTTAGGGGCAAAACTAATAAAGACGAATGGGGATACTTGAACCTATTTTCTTATTTACATCATTTCTTATTTGAAAAATTTAGCGTCACGCCGTTTTTTACAGCTTCTGAAAACGTATACAGGAGAACCCCGCTTATCCAAGTTAGTTGGGGAAAGAACCACCCCGGATAATTAAAACCCTATTTTATGAATATCAAAAAAATTATCACAACATAAGGCCAGAAAAAAATTAAATCTTTCATTTGTCACGTGGAGTTGAAACATCACGAGAGAGGGATAATAAATAAAATGAGGGATAATAAAAATAAACCATATTTTCAATAAACTTTAACAAATTGGACAAAAGCTTGCATGCAATAAACTTGTATAAAATATTCATCACACCAATTATGAAATAGTGTGATTTTACAAAGAAATATGAAAAAAATCGAATGTAAAAGTTGAAACAGTTCCCAACTTTAACAGTTTGACTTTCGCTCTTTCAACTGTATGAAGTTTCGAACGGTTTATCTTTTTTTTTTCTTCAGTAAAATATCTTAAACTTTATTTATTCCCCTTTCGGGATTTTCGGAAAAATCGAAGGAGGGGATCGGGACAAAAGAAGAATTTGACATTTGTTCCGCCCTAACAATCACACAAAAATCAACCAGTTTGCATTTCAATGCTTCGATTCTAACAGGAGAAGTCTTCGAAAAATTTATTTTTAAGATTTTGAAATTACATTTTATAAACAACAAAATTGTCAAAAAACAAAATAAATTTAGCCTATTTGACACACAACTTATAAATTTTTAAAATGTAGAAATTGATTTTCAAATATTTAAAATGTAGACTTAGTTATTGTTGAATATTTGCAAAAAATTTCATAATGATCAAATATTCCTAAAAATTGAAGAAAAAGTTTCATTAAGGCACATTATCATACATGCAACAGAACAGAAGATATTGACATGATTTATTTGTTCAAAATGGTTTATTTGAATTTGGACAATGCAACAACTTTGAGATTGACCTCAGCATAAAATTCTACCATTTTAACCATCCGATTCCAGTTTAACGACCCACTGCTTAGTATCTGTCGAGCGCTTTTTTATCGTTAGGCTTCTTCTGTGCAGCCGGCAAAATAGAACTCATAAAATAGCACTGCACGGCAGAAGAATTAAAAACACTCCGGTTAAATGGCATAATGTAATTAACCATCCAACATATTTGGCATATGTAGCTTCGAGATTCTAGCACTGATGAATTCTAGAAAGACTTAAGATTTACTGCACCATTATGCTGGAGATTTTTATGATGAGTTAACGCTATCGTGACCTTTGTGAATTAATAAGGAAAGCAACATTATTATTTAAAATTAATATGTCATGCCAATCCCCGGTTCAATTTATGTTTTCTGTTTTCTGAAGCATTAAACGAACATTCGGTAACCCAATCTATTTGGTATTGTGAAATTTCAATTTATCAAGACACAGGTACCAACATATTTTTTGTGAGACATCATCATAACATAACTTGTTAGAGCTTATACGCTTACTGGGAACTATCAGAACAGCATTTATTAGATTTAATGCGCCGAGATTTAATGCGCCTACAGTTAGACTATAAATTTTTACGTGTTCATCGGTCAATTCATGAACAGCCAAACGTGCTCTTCAACATGTACATTAGACCGCTGCAAGCTTTGTATGGAAATTTCAAATTCTTAAATTTTTACACCTCCCATAACTTTTTTTGGTTGTTTTTGCTGCCAGAAATAGCAATAAAATTTTTGGAAGCGATCCATCCAGTCCTGAATTAGCGCAACGAGTTTTAATTTTGTATGGAAATTTGTATGGGAAAAAAAATTTTTCATTCAAAAATCGCCAGAGATGTTCTGAAAGTTCCAAAAAATAAAACTTTGGATGAAAAATGTTCCTTGATTCTTGCAATAAATTTCATGTGAACAAAGCGCAAACCTAAATTGTAGCCCAGGAAAGATATTCAATGTTTTATAAAATTTTTGTTTTCAAATTTAATTTTTTTTAATTATTTCGTTTTTGACTGCTTGTTTGAAAGTTGTATAACAGTAGGATGGAAATAAAAAATCTCAAAAAACTGCTTTGCATTGCCAGAGAATTTATTGACATACAAAGCCTTTGAAAAAACATTTCATGCAATTATTAACAGCTCTAGCAAGCAAAGTCTGCCATTTTTGAATACTTTTCAATGAATTCAGATTTTTTATTTTGAAATGGTTATAACTTTTTTCATGAACTTCTTAGCTGCTTGTCATGTTAGCAAAAAATGAAGCTTAAGAATAGTCAAAACTCAAAATTAAAGACTGACTTCATTTCAAGCTTATTTGAATTTTCTGGATGTTTTAATGTGCAAAAATTTCTTCTTCCATACAAGTTTCCATACAAAATTGAAACGCGTTGCGCTAACTCAGGAATCAACCAAATCATCTCAAATTTTACACTGATGCTTGGTGACCCAAAAGGCATTGAAAAAACATATGGGAGCAAAAAGTCTTTTTTTGCAGCGGTCTAATGTACATACCTACCTACTTGTACGAGAAAAAGAAAAAAAAATCTAATTTATATCACAATAATTATAAGAAAAATAGTAACCAAAATGTGAATGTGCTAAAATTGCTTATTTAATATCGATTGAATTACATTCATTAAACAGCTTTTAATTACGAACCGTCACTGGCCTTAACTAGAATAAACATTTCTTATCAAAATGCAGTGAATTTCTCGGATCTTAAATTGCGTGGTGGTCTAACCGGTAGAACCGTCAATTTTCTCAATACCGGAAATACTGACTTTGGACGGTAAAAAAACCGGTATTTCCCAGAAATTTTTCATAATTCTTTGACGTTGAAATAAAACTAACACAGGTAGATGTTTTTTTTTATAAAAAATATGTATGAGTACTGAGTACAAATACTCAAATTTTGTTCAACCAGCCTCAAAATCTACTCGCTAACTTTCAGCTACTCAGTTCAGAGTGACGGCTACTCAGTTGTCGCCAAAACCGCTCCTACTCAGTTCTGACTAAACGGCTTTTACTCAGAACTGACTAACAGCCCTTTTCGCGACAACTGAGCCATGGTTACTCAGAATGCGCGAATAATTCTAAAGCGGATTTTGGCCGCTTTTTTCATTCTAGAATAGTTAAACTTATATTATTTTCCAGACAAATGATGGATTTGTTGATTTGATGAATAACAAAAGTTCAAATGTTGTGCATACACATTTATTTTTAAAAAAATATCGCCCGTCGGGTTTTGTCTCCCGGGCCGGGACCCATTATGCCGTAATAGATTTAGTTATGGCAATTGTATTTGGACCACTTTCGTCACAGAACCCTGTAATAAAAATAATATCGGATAATAGCCTAGAATTACCTTTGAAATGAATACTTACCATGTAAATTTTCAAATTTTTGCTGCACGAAAACAACCAAGTCCGACCGCCTCGCACAAACTGATCATCATTTACTCAGTTGTCGCCTTCAAGCACTCGAGTTCTCTGAGTGCCGAATTTTCTGACGTCTGAGTAAATTTTCCGCTGATTTCTGAGTTCATTAAGATCAGCCGACGGCTGCCTCATACATGTGGCGACGTCTGAGTAAAAGGTAGCCGGGCTCTGAGTATTTCAAATTTAGCGAGTAAGCTCTATAAACCTCTAAAAATAGGTTCAACTGCAATGTTCATGTGAGATCTGATTATTGCTGAAACTTTTCTGAATAAGTTTTTGAATCAAAACTATAGTGGCGTTCAAAAAAGAATTGAAAAGCTGCCATATCTCTCTCAGCTGATAATTTTCATGAAATTTTCACACATTTCAGTTCAACTATCCAACTTTACGCTCCACAACATTGAAAAACTGTGCAAGTGACTGTAAAAAGACACAGCTATAGGAAATTTAAGATTGCTTCACAATAGTCACGGTATTTTTTATTAAAAAACTGGAATTTGGTCAAAAAAGTAAAAATGTTTTTTTTTTTTTAAACAGGCCAAGTTTGATCAAAATCGTTCAAAGAGGTGCTGGGCATTCCCAAATTTAAAATTAATCCAAAAATGTTGAAAATTGATTAGAAACTTTCTTCTTTGTTTTAAATAAAAAAAAATCAACAGAGTCAGCATTAAAATACATGTTTGAACGTTTGTATAAAATTTGTTTATCAATACTTTTTTGGTAATTGATGGAACTCTGTTGTTTTTATTTTCAACGTTGTTGAAGTATTTTCTTTTTTCCAGACAAAGCAGTTTCAAAGTTTTAACAAATGCACAACATTCTTAAAGCAACAACAGGGCGTACAGATCAGATCCAAACAACCTTGTTTATTGCTGTGAAGAATGATAGAGATGGTTCCGTGTTTTTAATAGAGTATATTAAAAAAATCCTACAAAGATTGGAACGTATAAAGGTTTTGTTTTTGTTTACAATAGATTAACTTACGTTTACTAGATATCTCTAATTCTTTCTCAATTCTTCTTCGTATGTTTCGGTGATCGAGATTTTTCTGTGGTTAGAGAAATGATTGTAATGTTTGTTTGTTATTATGTTTCCTAGATAACCTCACTTGTGTGCTGTCGGTTGGTAAGTATATACAAAAATACTTTCACAGATCGCCCTTTGGACCGTACTGAAGCTGCTGATGGATAAGCAAATTTGCTCTAGGCCGACGCGGATGTCTACTATAAAAATTTTGCATTTGTAAGGCAAATGAAAGTTTAGAGTTGATGGTCTTATTCTTAACGTGCTGAACTTACATCTTTCGTGAGCCGAGTAGAATAAGTTGTGTTTATATCACGAATGCTATTTTTTAAATGCACTTCCTAATATAAACAATTTTGAGTTAATATATATTTCTTTTCTTTTTCTTTTCAGATAAGGTTACCTGCTGACGTGAAACTTATGAGTTCAACTTATAATTCTAAGCGGTTTCACTATTATTACACGATGTATGGAAATGTGCTCAATAAAGATCTTAGACCGGTAATAATCTTCTTTTGCTTTCTTTTCCTTTTTAAGAATTCTCTACAAACTACTTCCTTACAAATAAAGTGTGTTTTTTCATATTGGCCTTTGGCTTATCTTTCTTAACTAGAACTCACATTCCTATGCTATGCGCACGGAAAAGATAAATAAATAAAATCTGATGGAGACGCGCCGTGACACGTGACAATTGCTGAACTTTGACTGACTTTTTTTTTACAGATTTTTATTTCTATTTGTTCGTTTTAATTTTGGAAAGGCAAACTGAATGCGATCACGACCGAGATCACGGGGAAAACATCCGTATTACATCCGTATACAACTTAAATCTGTAATCCTGTGATTTAACCAAAAACTTTGTGACAGTGTTATGTGTTTCGTTTAAGGGGAGGGGGGGGTAGGGTCTAACACTTTCAAAAAATCGATTGTTTTATTTTTTTATTTTCTTATTGTAAAACATTTCAAGAATGTTGTGTCAAATTTTCAAGTCAATTGAAGCAAAACTGTAGAAATTATAGGCCTTTATCTCCTCCTATCTAATACTGCAGGAAAGCAAGGGCAGAAACTTCAAACGCGGTTTTCTCGAAAGCACATTTTTAAAGTCCGTGGACATCGTCATTTGAAAACTACTTATCCGATTCTTTTCAAATTTGGAACAAATTTTTTACATATAAAATACCAGACCCCAACGTTTTTCTTTTTTATTTTTTTTTTACTTTGGGGAGATTTTACAGATAAAAAATGGCGATTTTTTTCGTGAAAAATCGTAGTTTTAACTTTAAACAGCCACAAATACTTTATAAAAAATTTTTTAAATAAAATAAAAACGTTGGGGTCCAGAAAACATCTATTAAAAATATTTTGCTCTGATTTTTTGACTTCAGATGATTCTGTGCTGAGATACAGTGTCCACCGCAAATCCTGTTTTCTAAAAGGCATCCTCGAAAGTGCTCCGTCACCGGTTCATTTTTCAATATTTTTCTACGAAAAAATTACTAAATGTTCTTTTAACAATGCTTTGTATAATGCAAAAAATTTTAATACATTTGTTTGAACGATAGCTACAGAAAAAAATCGTGAAAAAGGTGTTTTTTTACCCGTTAGACCCTACCCCCCCCCCCCCTCCCTTAATCAAATTAAGTCATAATTTAACAAAAAATCTTTTTGTTTATTAAATTTTATTTTTATGAAAGACTTTAAAAACTTTTACTAAATCTGTATAATCTGATCATGAATCTGAATACCGTTTTACAGAGTATATGACAAAATCTGCTTTAAAAATCTATAAAATTACTATGGTTTCGGCAACTTCACAGCGAAGTAAAAATAATAAAATGATCATGATAAATATAATGATTATCATGAGAATGATGATAGATTTACGACAAATGGATAATTCAAAAGCACATTGGCATCTTTTCCAATTGAAAATATAGCTAAAACTATTGCGTTATAAATTCTGATCATTTTATGCCATTACTACTGCAATTAGATGAAACCTTTTCATGAATTCGATATACTTTGGAAAAATACCGGTTTTACTAGTTTTATCGGTTTTATCAATTACAAAAACCGAAATACCGGATTTGAAAAAACCGGTAAAACAGATTAAATAGGGTGTAAAATGATACTATTCAAGATGTGACATTGAAGAGAAAAATCAAATGAATGGATACATCCTAATAATTTGGATTATTTAATATTCATGGATTGATTCAGAACGCTGAAACATTTCAAGAATATCAAAATTAAGGATCAACAATGTTTTTTTTTTCTTTTTAAAATAGATTAAATTCTACATGTAAACAGAAACAAGAAAACATTGACGCAACTCAAAATTTGAACAAAAAATGTTAAAACTAGACACAAAACATTTAACAATATACAGAACTTATTGGAAATTCGAAAGCTATTGCTGTAAAAACTGAAAATCGGAAATTTATTGCCTAATAAGATAATCAACTGGCAAATTGGAATTTTTATCCATTGACAAAAAGCTGAATTTCCATCAATGAAAATCATTATCAAATTTATGTTTAACATTAAACTCGATTTAGTTAGTACAAGTTAATCATGCTAAGTGTTTCAAGGCTCATCAATTAAAAGCTGTTATCTACATTCTCAATCAACGATTTTGAAGAATGATTCAATTTGCAAAAAAATAACAAGAACTCCAAAATTAAGACCATTTGCGTCAAAACAATATCGAATATTGCTCAATTTTCGGAACATATTGCTCAGAAAATTATATTGATTAAAAAATTAAATAAAATGTAAACAAACAGCTTTATTAAAAAAATATATATATAAAAACTGATATAAACTAGTCCCAACTTTTTTTCCATTTAGAATATTTATAGTCTGGACAACACATTTCATATGTGAGAGACAAATTTTAAAGTTGTTTTGATAACTTTTGCAGTAGATTTCTGTCAATTCTTAAGATGATTCAAACGACGTTATGAGAGCTAACGCGAGATTAATAAATAACCTTGTCTAGATTAAAATTATTTTATCCCGCACGTATCCGAGGCGGGATTAATCCAGGGTATGGATTTTTCAACGAAATCCGGGCAAACCGGGAAATTTGGCAAATTTTTTCTAGATCGCAGAGAATTATGTTGAAAGGAAGAAATTAACTTTCAAGTTGATCTCAGAAAAAATAGTCCTCAACTTGTTCTGGATATCTAGAAGAAAAAAAATCTTAACTTTCCTTGACTATTTTTCCACTGGAGCTTGGCACAGTAATAGCATGTCTTCGAATAAAAGCGCCAGTGTTGAAAAAAATGATTATTGGAGATTGTAAGAAAGTTAAGAATATCAGCAAAGCAAAACACTATGCACTGTTTCACGCCCAAAATGGTGGAAGCATTTGAATATTGAGCCATTGACACTATTCACCTCAATCAGGGGGTGATCAAAACTAACTGTTTGAAAAATATTATAAAAAACCTCACTGCCATTTTTTCCTCATCCTTAGTTTGGTGGAGGTGCACAAAAACTAATCAACGACTGAAAGAGCTTAAAGAGAAAATGCACAGAAGTTAGTCGTTTAAAAAAAAAATATCTCTCAGGAAAATTTTCAATATCTATATATATAAAAATGAATTTCTGTCTGTCTGTCTGTCTGTCTGTCTGTCTGTCTGTCTGTCTGTCTGTCTGTTCCCTATAGACTCGAAAACTACTGAACCGATTTGCGTGAAACTTGGCCGGTGGGGGTATTGGAAGCAGGGGAAGGTTCCTATTGTGGTTTGAGAACCCTCCCTCTCTCATGAAGGGGGGGAGGGGCCTCCCAAACAAAAGACAATTTTTTGCATAACTCGAGAACCCATCAAGCAAATGGTATCATATTTGGCATGGGGTGGTATTTGGAAACGAGGAATATTTCTATGAATATTTGGTACCCCTCCCTCCTTTCAGTGGCGTGATGGGAAGGGGGGAGGGGGGCTACCTTACAATTTTTCATATAACTCGAGAACTAATCAAGATATTGGATCCCAATTTGGTATGGGAAGGTATTTGGATACGAAAAATATTTCAATGATTATTTGAGACCCCTCCCTCTTTCCAGTTGAAAGAGGGAGGGGCCTCTTTCATATTTTTTTACATAGTTCAAAAACTAATAAAGCAAATGGAACCAAATTTGGCATGGGAGGGTATTTGGATACGAAAAATATTTCTATGATTATTTGAGACCCCTCCCTCTTTCCAGTAGGGAGATATAAAGGGGGGAGGGGCCTCTTTTATAGTTTTTAACATAACTAAGAAAGTAATTAAGCAAATGGAACCAAACTTGGCATGGGCGAGTATTTGGGAACGTGACATGTTCTAATGATTGTTTGAGACCCCTTCCTTCTTACAGCGGGGAGGAAGGAAAGAGGGAGGGGAGTTTCATACCATTTTTACTGCATAACTCAAGAACTACAACAGCAAATGGAACCAAATTTGGCATGGAACGATATTTGGGTACGAGAAATGCTTCTATGAATATTTGGTATCCCTCACTCTTTCGAAGAGGTGGATGAAAAGGGGGAGGCGAGGTCTCCCTTACAATTTTCAGTATAACTGGAGAGCTGATCAAGCAAATTGAATCATATTTGACATGTGAGTGTATTAGGATACGAGAAATGTTTCTATTATAAATTGAAGCCGTACTTTTTAAGTGGTAAGATATAAAGGAAGAAGGGGAGTTTCCATTTTTTTTGCATAACTCGAGAATTCATTGAGCAAATGAAACCAAATTTGGCATCAAAAAGTATTTGATTACGAAAAATACTTTTATGAATATTAAGTTATCACCCCTCTATTGAAGAGAACGGAAAGGGGGATGGTACTTCCTTTCAAGTTTATACATAACTCAAAAATTTACTACGTAAATAAAACCAAATTTGGCATGGCATTAAAAATAAAGGAAGGGAAGAGGGAAGCTTACATTTAACTTTTATTTTACAAAATCCTAGAAATGGACAAAACTTAATATGGAAAATCATTTTGGTATGACTCCATGATTATTTGACACATCATCCTCCTTTCAGTGAGAAGGTACATGGAAGGAGGGAGGTGAGCTTAATACAATTTTGTTAGCATATGTTCTCAATTTATACTTACGAAGCCAACAAATGGAAACAAATATGGCATGGAAAGGTACTTGGTTACGAGATATGTTTCTACGATTGTTATAGACTCTTACGATTTACAGTGTAGAGAGGGGAAGAAAGGAAGGGGTTCCATATACATTTTTTTGTAAAGCTTAAATACTTATCAACCAATGGAACTATATTTGATATAAGAGGATTTTTTGGAACGAAAAAAATGGGTATGATTCTTAAAGATCACGATCTCCATTCAGCAGGGGGTTAAGGGAAGGACAGGGAGGAGCTCTCTTATCAGTTTTTTAGCATAAATCCAGAACATATCAAGCAAAAACAACCATACTTTATAAGTTAGATTATTTGCGAACGATTTATTTGGGACCCTACTTTTTTAGGGCGAAACTTACGAAACAGATGAAAATAATCAGATCTTTAAAACAAATTTATAGATCAAGATTCAGAATATAAGTTATGATTTGTGTTGCAATTTGAAACTCCAGGTGAAGCTCTCATTTTATAGTGGTTGCTTATTAATTTCGTCATAATTTTATTCAAAATAATACCAAAAACAATAAAAATGTGAATGATTTCTGAAAATATCATTTGATTCTGATAGGTGTAGCAAAGCACACCGGGTCAGCTAGTTTTTTATAAATTGCATAACCACAGGGGCTAAAAAAATTAATTTTTAATAATTTTTCAGTTGTACACTCAGGCAAATTCTTATTATAATTTTTCTTTTAAGAGTGCAAATTGATTTTCATAAGAGTCTTATGAAAAACTTTCGATTCTCATACGAAGTTCTTATGAAAATAGAAGAAACGGCATTGTGAAAAAAAAATGATGAACACAATCATTCCATCAGTCATCTACTTCATCGTTGTCAAACAAAAGTTTTCTTTAAAAATTTATGTAATTATGATCTTCTGAATGGTAAGTTTAAATTGCAGTTTATTTATTGTCAACTTTCAATGTATTTGTAAACTTTTTTGTTTACTTTTCAGCATGTTGACCAGCAAAAAGCGTCAGATTGAATATCCGGATGCAGCTAAAAAAAACCTCCTTTGGGACCGGATGTTGATGTACTGCTGGTGGTGCTGCTGGTCACTCATGATTTTATTCCAAACAATGTGTCGAAAAAATAAATTGAAACTTTTCAACATCAAATATTTTGAATTATTCTTATTAGACGAAACATTTCCTATTTCCATAAGACGCTCTTATGAAAAGCAACAAAATCTCATTGAAGTAGGTGTTCATCTGAAGAATTCATTCGCGTCATAAGACAATCTTATGAATTTCAAAGATTTTTTTTATGACGCCAGTTTATAAGAAAATCTTATGGCATACATAATAGAATTTTTCTGAGTGTAGTTGAATGATTGTAACTCATAAACCTTACTGATAATATTTTTTCAAGATAAAAACACATTGAACAAGAATTTCATACGCCACCAAAATGATAATTTTTCGAAAAATAGGTTCATTTTCAGTTTTTATTTTCATATTTTTACGCTTCTCTTGGCTGTTACTTTGGACAACTACATGTCAAAAAGTTGCCATAGGTACAGATTGTTAGATTAAAAAAATTCATCCGTTCCTGAAATTTTTACCCGTTACAGTTCTTAGAGTGTCAATTTGACACTTTTCAGACATTATTAAATGCTCTAAATTTCACTTAGTGTCCAAGAAAGCTGATGTTAGAAATAACACGTTGCACATAAGGATATATTTTTTTCGATTTATTTCGATGAATATTCACCAGAAAGCCAATTTCCTACCGATTCTAGTGGTGTAGTTAAATTAGCGCTGCGATACTTATATCATATTTTTGTGAAGTATTGCAGCGCTAATGTAATTACACCACTTGAATCTAATAGATCTAAAAATCTAAAGATACAAAAATGTGCAAAATTACTTCAAGTTCCCAATCCACTTTTCAAAATTAACCTGGTATGTATGATTTGAACAATTTTGACGGTTCACTGATTGAAATGTACGGATTTAACACCACTTTTTTTTTAAATTGTTTTTATGATCTTAAAAACTTTAAAAAATATATAACTATATCCTGATGTGCAACGTAAAGTTTCTAATTTCAGCTTTCTTGAACACTAACTAAGTGCAATTTTTTTTAAGCATTCCGTAGCTGATCTACAGGCTTTTACCAAAGCACGTTTTTGCTTTTTTTTTTCTCAGCTTAGCTTGTTTGACTACTCATATCCACCTTCAATCATTTAACCCGAAATGCTTCACTAACATTGTTTTGCTAACATTTTAGTTCTTTTATTAATTGGAAAAATATATTGTATACCCCAAGCTCCATGATCGCAGGCGTGGCTAAGTAGAACGAGCTCCACATCGCCAATGGTTGCTACTCCGTGATTGATCGAGGCCATCAGATTTGTGCAAGGCCAAAAGAAAGCAGCTTGGGATTAGCAATTCATTCTCAATGCACAAAACTCATGCTCTCCCTTGAAAAATGATCAATAACAGCGCCGGCCACGTCCTAGTAGTCAATGAGGGATGAAGGAAGAATTGTTAGTAAGTTACTTTCTAGTATCAACCATAAATCTGTTAATCCAGTTTTCTTCAAAAGCTTGTTTTGAAAAACTCTGAAACAATGATAATTCAGTATGACCAGCTATAGAAACCTTCTATACGTCTGGAAATCAATATTCCAGTATCTCAGGAAAGGGTTATTTTAGTAAGGGAGAGGTAATAGATCAGGAGACATTTTTGGTAAATGGTGCGATCTTCATTTTACCTACACCTCCTATGCTCCTAGACATGTTTTTAAGGGAGCTCCTATTAACATGCGCAAACCGATTTTAATTTGAAAAAACAATTTTGAACGCTAAAATAATAAGAAAAGCAACCGAATACCCCACAACCTACCTGTTTCTCTACAGTAATCTCTAATACAAAAAAGAATATCAAAAAGAAATCTGAAAAAAAATAACAAATACACACCAAACCAAAACATGGTATGAAGACTTAAAAAGTTGCAGATGATGCAATTTGAAAGCATATGAGAAAGTTTTGCAGAAAGTTTGTCATTTGAAAAACTTTGCTATTCGTTGCCAATATCTACCTCATATTTTGTTGTTTAATACTATTCAGTGCTTCATTATTTCAGCTTTCATTTAAGCCTTTCTATAAAGATTAATTAAAATATATTTATTTCTGTCAGTTAGATATTACATTGACAGCTTACAAAAACAAAAGTTAGATTTGATTGTAATGGAATTGTCACTGAATATATGAATTTCGTATGTGGAAACAAAGTCGATTTTTTTGAAACATTTTGTCTAATCTTCAAAGAAAAAATCACTCATAAAGAAAAAAATCATTGAATATTTTGAGTACAAATTGAAGTATCGCTGAAATCGTTTTAATAATTTTGCTGAATGGTATTAAAATTTTTTATGCACTTCGATATCAAGTAATTCTTGCAGACTTCGAATGAAGATCTGCCAATAAAAGATTTTAAACCAATTTTGGAAAGAGTAACCAAGTTCCAACATTGTGGAACACATTTTTTCATAAAAACCTTATATTTTCAAGAAAGAAATGCGATACTAATCTGCAAAAACATTCTAAATAAATTAAAAAAAAACTATGGAAAACAGAAGTACTTATCTTTCAAATGAATCTTCCAGTCCCGGCGAAATATTGTTCAGAATCGGTCCGGAGGGAGCAGTACCAGCCCCTCCTTTTCAGGTACGATCAGTCCAGCAAAAAGCATTGAAACACTAAAAACTTGGCTGAATCGGGATTCGAGAAACCCTACAAGTGGGAATACCCTGTAATCCGTGTTGATATCACAACTCGCACTCACTACTGTACTTTGAGATCAATAAAACATCTAAAAATTTTAATTGTCATTTTTTTGACACGAAATAAAATTGTTTGTGTCTTCTTTTATCGCTTTTTTCTCAGACTTTGAATAACAGAAAACTAAAGAGTTGTTGGTGAATAATGTCTGAAAAACATATTTCAGTTACATTACAAGGTTTTCAAACAATGAATTACGTAAAAATCGGTTGAGAAATGAGAGAGATATATTAGTTTTAAGCGAGAAGTGTCAAATTGACACTAAAGATCTGATTAGGCAGTTTTTTCCAGGGCTTTCAGGGTGCACCCGTTAAAATAGTAATGATTCAAAATCCAAGATTTCATGAATAACCATCAACTGGGGCAACATGCAAGACTTTTCAACTTCAACGGCTTCTAAAATCTTTGTTCTGGCACCACTGAGTGCCAAACGCAGAAAAACCATGAGAAAGAAAAGTAGATGACAGATAGGCAGATTCTCGTCTAGCGAGAGTGGGGAGTGATCATTAAACCAGCTTCGCAACAAAAAGAAGAACGGATGTTCTATAAGATACCTAAAACGTGTTTATAAAACTAATAATTTGTTCCTAAATTTGTGAGTACAGATTAACTAAAACGATAATTATTTACATTTATACAATTTATCCTTTGTAACAGATTTAAGTAGCCATATGCTACGAGTGAAGTGGTATACGTACATCACATTACCACCAATTGAATCTTAATCTATCAGGTATGCAGGTTATGAAAATCAGGAATTTTGTCAGACCTTAACACTCGTTTATTAGATTACAGATTCAGAGATTTTGCTAGTAGAAAGGCATCACTTAACTGTTTAAGGTTGAGGCGGACACAAATGTGAGTCGATCTGAAATATGTCTAGAGTTTATAATTAATAAAATTAAAATTTTAGCTTTGAGCTGCACATAAAACCGCTGCTACAAGGATCCGCTTATTCCCTTCCGAACAATCTCAAAGATTTTCGATGATGGCCTCGAAGGTGGATACTAGCGATGGCTTTGATTGCCAAGGATGTACGGGACTGAATTCTCTTGGAAGGATGGTTTGTTGTGATAAGTGCGATGGCTGGTGGCACTTATCCTGCGCCAACGTTTCTCCCGGTGTGCGCGATCGTCCATGGACTTGTCCAAAATGTTCATCGAGCACCAATCCAGAAAATACGAATAGGAAAGCCCAGTCTACGGTATCGGGTCCTGTTGTAACTGGCGCAAAGAAGAGAGATACGAAGAAGAGCACGAAAGCTACCACTAAGTCCACATCCGCAGCGAGCGAGTTCACAGGTACGGATGCAGGTGCGATCGGCACAGAAATAGTTTTGGAATCCGCGAGTCAGGCGAAACCAAGCGACAAAGGTGCTGCACTCATCAAAACACCCCTCAAGAACCCGTTAGTAAAAAAGCTGCCTCACATCTCGGGCGGTACTTCGTCCACCGGGGAAACGGTAAAACCATTGAGAGACGAATCTAGTGGCTCGAAAGATTTCCTGAATCTACGCGAATCCCAAAGTGCTCCTAGTTTGAAAAAGTCGGAGTCTATCAGAACAACCAAATCTTCACGGTCCCGGTTGCAGATAGAAATGGAAATCCTGAATGAAGAACGTTTGCTGAATTCTCTCAAACTCCAAGAAGAGCGACGGTTATTGGAAGAAGAAAAGGCGCTACGCGGAAAGGAAAACCTCCTGCGAGCGAAGGAATTAGCGATGGAGCAAGAATACTTGCGAAAGAAGAAAGAGCTCGAAAAGTTAGCGGATGGATACGGATCGGGGTTGACCGATATTTCCCGTATAACCAGCAGCGAAAAAGCGGCTTTATGGCTCAATCAACAAAGGGAACAAAACTCCAAGGAAGAACCTCAAGAGGATGTTGGTGATGGACAGTGGGAGCAAAAAGATGAAAAGCCACAGGAAGAGTTTGCTACCCAAAGAAGTAACGTGAACATGCTGTTACCCTTCGATAGAAATCGACCTGTTCCGTGTAGGTCTACACAACGCGCACAAAGTTACGTCCCGCTG
This sequence comes from Uranotaenia lowii, assembly GCF_029784155.1. Taxonomy (NCBI): domain Eukaryota; kingdom Metazoa; phylum Arthropoda; class Insecta; order Diptera; family Culicidae; genus Uranotaenia; species Uranotaenia lowii. The sequence goes on from NC_073693.1 coordinate 141,974,438, forward strand.
GATATTGAAACTCCGGATCAGCTAGTGCGACCTGAACAATCAGGCCTTCCGCGACAAATGCGTTTCCCAACCCTGACCACAGACCAAGTGACAGCCCGCCAGTTCTGGCCTAAAACGTTACCGGCCTTCTCAGGGGAACCTGAAGAGTGGCCCTTGTTTTACCACAGTTACGTGACCGCAAATGCAGCCTGCGGGTTCACTAATGTTGAAAACTTAGTCCGATTGAGGGAAAGTCTGAGAGGCCCTGCGAAGGAAGTCGTTTTGACGAAACTGATGTTTCCGGATAGTGTAGATGGCATTATTGAAACGCTCAGGCGCTGTTATGGTAAGCCGGAATTAGTGATTAAAAACATGATCCAGAAAGTGCGTCGCCTCGAACCACCGAAGCCAGAAAGATTAGACAGCCTCATAAATTTTGGAATGGCAGTACAACAATTGTGCGACCACTTGGAAGCGGCCAATCTTCGCAGCCATTTGTCCAATCCGACTCTGCAATCCGAGTTGGTGGAGAAGCTGCCTGCTGCGTATCAATTAGATTGGGTTAGATACAGGAGAAGATTCGAGGAACCGACTTTGAAGGAGTTTGGATGTTATATGGAAGAACTGGTTGTCGATGCGAGCGAGGTCACTACAACCCCACCAAAAACTGACTTCTGCAAGTCCGAAAAGACAAAATTTCGAGAGAAGGTACACCTGAACGCGCACATGGAATCTGATGTCTCGTTTGATAGGTCCCAGCAGAAACAACCTTGCCCTGTGTGTGGGAGGTTCGATCATCGAGTGCGAAATTGTGACAAATTTAAACAGCTGAACCTAGAAGCGCGAAAGAAAGTGGTTCAACAGTGGAAGTTATGCGTGACATGTCTTAACAGTCATGGTAACTGGAAATGTCGTTCGCGGTTCAACTGTAATGTCGATAAATGCAGAGAAAATCACCACCCATTGCTCCACCCTGATAGACCAAACGGTAACAATTCGGCACGGTGCAACACCCACATCGAAAGTGATACGTCGATCTTATTCAGAGTGGTGCCAATCAAGTTACGTAATGGACTTTGCTGTATTGACACGTACGGATTCCTAGACGAAGGTTCGTCTCTTACCATGCTCGAGACAAGCCTCGCCAAAGCACTTGGTGTGACTGGAACGCCAGAGCCACTGGAACTTCAATGGACATCAAGTATAGTACGCAACGAAGACTCTGAGAAAATTGTAATCTCAATCTCAGGTGAAATGGACACGGCTCGATTCTTTCCTATTGTAGCTTATACGATAAAAGAGCTAGATCTTCCAAAACAAAGCCTACCGTTTAAGAGTTTAGCAGCTAAATATAAGCACTTGAGGAATCTGCCTGTTTTGCCATACACGAACGTAACGCCTCGGGTGCTAATTGGGTTGGACAATTTGGAGCTGTTCGCTCCCCTCGAGAGCCGCGTAGGACAATACGGTGAGCCGATTGCTGTGAGGTCTCTACTTGGATGGACCGTCTACGGGCCGCGCAAACAAAGACCGAACAGAATCAACGTTCATTCGTGTGATTGCAAAGGAGATGAAACGCTTAACGAGCTGATTCGTGAGCATATCGACATGGAAAAGGCGTTGATGTCAACGGCACCACTGCCACAATCTGAAGCAGACAAGCGAGCTCTAAAGATCCTGGAAAGCACCACAATTTTTAAAAATGGGAAATTCGAAACCGGTCTCCTTTGGTCAACAGAAGCCGTTCACCTTCCCAATAGCCGACCGATGGCACTTAGTAGAATGAAGTGCTTGGAGAACAAATTGGCGAAGGATCCCGAACTATGTGCGAATGTTCATCAACAAATTAAGGACTACATCCTGAAAGGCTATGCCCACAGAGCATCTGAGCAGGAGTTGCTGGAAGCACCCTCGTCACGCGTTTGGTATCTTCCGCTGAACGTGGTTTCCAATCCGAAAAAACCCAACAAGAAAAGGCTCGTATGGGACGCCGCAGCATCCGTGGACGGAGTCTCTTTGAATTCTCTCCTACTGAAGGGACCGGACCTACTAGTGAGTCTCCCCTCCGTGATTAGCAAGTTTCGGGAAGGGCGAATCGGATTTGGTGGAGATGTGAGGGAGATGTTCCACCAAATTCGGATCAGGCCCGAAGATAAAAATGTGCAACGCTTCCTTTTCCGTTTTGATACCAACCTCCCTCCGGACGTCTACATAATGGATGTCGCAACCTTCGGCGCTGCCTGTTCTCCCGCTACCGCTTTGTTCATCATGGGAAGAATAGCAGAGGAGTGTAAGCAGGAATATCCAGAGGCATCCTCAGCGATAAGCGACAAGACGTATATGGATGACTACTTTGACAGCGCAGATTCACCCAAAGTAGCCCAACGAAGAGCCTCTCAAGTCCGATCAGTTCTGCAGAAAGCGGGTTTCGAGATGCGCAACTGGATCAGCAACGACGATACTGTTCTTCAAAGTTTGGGAGAAAAAGCAAACTGCGAGAAGGTAACATTATCTAGCGATAAAAACAAATATTTAGAGAGAGTATTAGGCGTTAATTGGGATCCAGCAAAGGATGTGTTCTCATTCCCTATTAATTTTTTCGGGAATCTTAATCAATATGTTACTGAACGAAAGAGACCCACGAAGAGAATTGCACTAAAATGCATTATGAGTCTTTTCGACCCTCTGGGACTATTATCTCCGTATACTATTCACGGGAAAATGTTGGTGCAAGACCTGTGGCGCACCGGAGTACAGTGGGACCAGGAAATGCAGGACACGGAATGGCAAAAGTGGCTTAGCTGGACAAACTTGCTGAAGGATATTAATCGTCTGGAGATCCCCCGACACTATTTCGCAGGATTGGTTAAAAATCAAACAGTTCAATTACATATATTTACAGACGCAAGTGAGCTCGGTTATGGTTGTGCAGCGTATTTTCGCCTTGTTTGTGGCGAGCAAATCATCGTCACCCTTGTTAGAGGTGTCGCCAAGGTTGCCCCGCTAAAATATCAGTCCATCCCACGCAAGGAACTACAAGCTGCGGTTCTTGGTGCGAACCTGATGGTCAATATCCGCAACAGCCACTCCATCCCCGTCAGCGAAACATTCATATGGACCGATTCGACAACCGTGTTGGCCTGGATTACAGCGGACCAGCGAAAATACAAGCAGTACGTCGCAGCCAGAGTGGGCAACATCCTATCGCTTACGGACCCAGGTATTTGGCGTTGGGTTCCTACTAAGGAGAATATTGCCGATTGTCTGACGAAGTGGGGAAAAGAAACCATTCCCGATTCAAACAGTAGGTGGTTTAAGGGCCCATCATTTCTTTATGAAAAACCGGAAAATTGGCCCAAACCAAAGACTCGTATTGAAGCCACACAAGACGAACTTAAGGCTCACCTCTTATTGCATCATATTTCCTTTCCTAAACCTCTTATAGACGTCGACAGAATCTCTAAGTGGTCAATTCTGGTACGTACGATGGCCACTGTCCAAAGATTCATATCTAACTGCAAACGTCGAGTTAAAGGGTTACCTATCGAAGCGGTACAAGCTGAGGAGAAGACAAAGCGTTTAGTCGTAAAATTCATACCATCAATTCAACAACCCCTTCGTCAGTCCGAGTATCGTGATGCTGAAATCATCCTGTGGCGAATTGCTCAAATTGACAGTTTCCCGGATGAAGTGAAGATTCTCTTGAATAACCGTAGTAAACCGTTGATCGAAAAATCTAAAATAGAAAAATCGAGTATTTTGTACAAATATTCTCCGTTTGCCGATGAGTTTGGAGTAATAAGAGTTGAGGGGCGTACAGCTAACGCTCAGTTTGCAACCTTTGATGCAAGGTTTCCGGTTATATTGCCCAACGATCATACTATTACAAAACTCCTCATTGACCATTATCATCGAACTTTCGGTCATGGTAACAGGGAAACTATTTTCAACGAGCTTCGCCAGAGATTCGAAATATCAAAATTACGTCCTGCAATACTCAAAGTAGCAAAAAGCTGTCAACGCTGTAAGATCCGGAAGTGTGTACCTCAAGTACCCCGTATGGCACCCCTACCAGAACAACGTCTTACTCCCTACGTCAGGCCCTTTCAGTACACAGGTCTGGATTACTTGGGACCAGTAGAAGTCACCGTTGGTAGACGACGAGAGAAAAGGTATGTTGCTGTTTTTACTTGCCTGGTAGTCCGAGCGGTGCACATCGAAGTGGCACACAGTTTGTCCAAAGATTCGTGCATAATGGCTATAAGAAGATTCGTTCAGAAGCGAGGTCCCCCAAGTGAAATTTTCTCAGACAACGGCACCAATTTCGTGGGCGCCAGTCGTGAGCTGCAGAAACAACTTAGAGATATCCATCTAGAATGTGCTGATACTTTCACCAATGCCCGCACCAACTGGTTGTTTAATCCACCCACAGCTCCACACATGGGCGGAGTGTGGGAACGGATGGTGCGTAGTATCAAAGTGTCGATGGAAGCGTTGGATGACGGAAGAAAGGTGAACGACGAAATCTTGCTGACAGTATTGGCTGAGACCGAATCATTGATCAACGCACGACCACTTACCTATATGCCGCAAGGAACGTCGGAGAACCAGGCCCTTACTCCAAATCATTTTATTCTGGGGTTCTCAACTTGGGATGCTGGCACTGATCAGATTCGGAAACCGGTCGAGCTGAACGAGACGTTACAGAGCAGTTATCTAAGATCTCAGTATCTAGCTGGGACAGTATGGAGTCGTTGGATCATGGAATATTTCCCGTCGCTGAACAAACGACCGAAGTGGATCGAGGAGATGAACCCGGTGAAGGAAGGTGAGCTCGTATACATAGCAGAAGGCAACCGAAGGAGCTGGGTTAGAGGACGGATATCGAAGCTACTGTCCAACAAAGATGTTCGGCGAGTGATAGTCGAGACTTCGTCTGGTCCCTTAAGGCGAGCAGTAGCGACGTTAGCCCGGATGGAGATAGGAAGCAGTGAACCTGGTCCAAGTCCTGGCGGAACCGAACCTGCTTCACGGGGTGGAGGATGTTCTGGCACCACTGAGTGCCAAACGCAGAAAAACCATGAGAAAGAAAAGTAGATGACAGATAGGCAGATTCTCGTCTAGCGAGAGTGGGGAGTGATCATTAAACCAGCTTCGCAACAAAAAGAAGAACGGATGTTCTATAAGATACCTAAAACGTGTTTATAAAACTAATAATTTGTTCCTAAATTTGTGAGTACAGATTAACTAAAACGATAATTATTTACATTTATACAATTTATCCTTTGTAACAGATTTAAGTAGCCATATGCTACGAGTGAAGTGGTATACGTACATCACATTACCACCAATTGAATCTTAATCTATCAGGTATGCAGGTTATGAAAATCAGGAATTTTGTCAGACCTTAACACTCGTTTATTAGATTACAGATTCAGAGATTTTGCTAGTAGAAAGGCATCACTTAACTGTTTAAGGTTGAGGCGGACACAAATGTGAGTCGATCTGAAATATGTCTAGAGTTTATAATTAATAAAATTAAAATTTTAGCTTTGAGCTGCACATAAAACCGCTGCTACAAGGATCCGCTTATTCCCTTCCGAACAATCTTAATGCTTACTGATAATCATAAATACCTCTTGTATGTACATCAAAAGTTTTAAGGATGATGGGGCATCAAATTGACGTAGTCAGAAAAATTATTGGTATAGCAGTTATTTTTAAATTTACAAAACATGCGATTTTCACCCTACTAAGAAAAGGGGTAAGTTGCAACAAACTCTGTTATTAATGAAAAATCAAATGAAAACCTTTGAAAATTTATAGTTTTTGATACATTTGTGATGTCATAGCGCATAAAGTACCAATTGCAGTAATTTCTGGTTTTGTTCGAATGAAATTTTACATTTTTTCTGTCAAAAATGTTTTCATGAAAAAAGTGTAAATCTGCTGCATACATTAAGGGGTAAAAAATACTACAAAATATTCTATAAGCTTAAATTATGAAAATAAATCTTAGGATGGATGAAGTTCAATGTTAACAAACGCATAATGCAAAACAATCATATCCCAGCATATGGAAACGCGATTTATGGGGTTTAGTTCTGATTTGCATTTTGTTGCATTTTGCCCCAGACAGGTAACTGAATTATACAAATATTTATTTAAAAAAAGGACAGTGGTCGGCAACCTGCGGCTCGCGAGCCGCATGCGGCTCTTTAGAGGTGAAGCTGCGGCTCTTCAGCTCCTAACATAAAAATTATAAACTTTCCACAATGATTTTTTTTCGATCATAGTCGTTTTAACATCTCTATGTCATTCGCTACCTACATATCACAGATGCAGTTGGCGAACAGTCATTGGAAAACTTATCCGGTACAACTGTGATCGATGTTTACTCTTGAACTCGAACTCACGGACAACTCAGCTCTATCACAAGCCCAGTTTCCATAATGATATTTCTAAAATTATCGAAAGAAAAATTTGATGTAAGTGTGTAAACGGTTCAGTTGATGAAATTGGATATCAAGCACCTCGTAAAAAACAGTCAACCAACGATAGTTTTTAAAATTCCTAAACGAAGTTCAGACATGATTGAAAAGTCTTACATAATCTTTGAGTAAATTATAGTTGATTTAATATTATTTCCTTACACATGAATAGGATTTAGTGTTTAAAACCTCTTAAAAAATGCTATAATTTTTATTCACCCGATTATTGTGGAAATTTTACCAAATTTCATGATTCAGACATAATTAGTAATTTTTGTCATATTCGTAGTTTTTGTAATTTAAATAATTTTTTTTGAAATTTACGAAATTTACAGTTTTTGTCATTTTGAGTTGTGTATGAAAGCTTTTTTTATGGTTGTTATATTTTATCAACATTGAAGAACGTTAAAACATATTTGCGGTGTTCTTTAAATGCAATAGTATTGTTGAAAAAACAGATCATATGTAAAAATCGACCGTGCAGAATACGAACCGTGCAAAAAAACGTGCGAGGTCTGTGTATCAAAATGCATTTTAGAAAAGTATATGAAGATTTGCAATGAAAACTGAATCACACAATATGTACGAGTAACAAAAATTGACTCTTATTGGCACGTAAAGAAACAGATCAAGTCCATTGCATGAATTTTTACATAAAATTTACATTGAGTATTGCTAGACAGTATTATAGGCAAGAATTCTAAACAAATTTGAAGACTCAGAGTTTATAAGAAATTTATAATTTATAAAACACATTCAAAGCCAAAATATCGATTAGTGTTGAAAAAGTAACAGTGTTACCAAAGCACAACTATATCAGATTGAATAAATTATTTTAGGAACGCAGTAAGTACTTCGCTTTAAAATTTTTATTTCTGCATTTTTGGGTTCAGAACTAAGATTCTGAATTAAAATCCAAAACACGAATAAAAACTATTGGCATATTTCCTTGACCAGATAAAAATGCTTGTGCTCAAAGGTTTTCGTGTGTAATTTAAACAAAAATATAATTTAAAAAAAACCGAAACCATGTTCAACTTATTGAAAAAAAAATCGATCAGACGCTTAAACAAAATATTTAAAAAAAACCAATTGTAAACATCATTACAAATGCATATTAAAAAATATTAGTTAAAGGCCAAATTTGAAATTATTAATAAGTCGTGTTTGAAACCTTAGTTTGTTGATACTAAGTTATTGTTGTTCTTAGATGTTGGTTCTTTTATTAGTTTGACATAATTTTAATAATTTATTTCATATTGATAAACACCGATTTCATGAGACATTTTGTTCTTCTTTTTTCACTTTTGTTCTTCATAGACAGCAGAAACATATGACTTTCTTAAAATATTTACTCATACATGTGCTTTCAACTGAAAAACTAATGCGGCTCTTTCAAACATAAAAAAATTATCAAATTCAATATTTTGGCTCTTTCGACTTAAAAGGTGGCCGAGCAATATAAAGTTTGAAGGTGATATCATTAAGCCGGTAAAGTTTTCTACGGCATCGAAAAATGTAAAAATTTATTCATCTATTGCTCGATTTTTTAATTTTCATATGAGAATCATAAACTTTTTAAAACTCTTTCGCGATGTTAAAAACTCTGTCATCATCAGTTTGTTATCATTCAATGATAACTTAATTACAGTATATTGAAATAAAAATTGAATGGTTGTTGTGGTATTCAAATGTTGCATTTAACCCTGCTTTTGCATGATGCCCCGTTTGACGGTTATTGAGGGTCCCCGAAGATTTTTTTTTTTATTTGGATGCACCCGAATAAAGTACCAAGCCGCCAAACTTCCAATAGTGTCACATTAACACTCAAGTGCGGATTGGGGTTCAAACATTCTGCACAAAATTTCAGTTGAAATAGTGATTGGCTTTGAGAGAGTTGGATTTGGAAGGGGTTAATTTTAGATTTAAAAATTGTATAAATACTCTCGTAATACTGTAGTTCATTTTGACTTTTTAACTACAGAGATTTTTTTAACACAAAATCTGCTAGTCGAATGCAGATTCAGATTTGTACGAGTAATTTTCTTTCTTACAATAACTTAACTAGACGGTGAAACAATTTCCAAACAACCAACTATCGTCATTTCACCCTTATTCGACGCACACCTTATTGCGTAGAAACGAACGGTTATGCGCAAGCGTACTTACTTACTTCCGTCAATCAGTAACTTCATTTCTCTTCTTATCGTTCTAGGCTAGATTAGTTCCAAATCTTCAGCCAGTGTCTTAAGTCAGATTATTATCAAATTTTGTATTCAAGTTAGTTTTAAATTTTTTTTCAAAATATCGTTCAGTGATGCTTTCGGGAAAATAACAAATGCTGGTTCAAAGAACGCCGGCAGAATTCCGTGAGTAACATTTTCCCTCATTGATTGTGTTGTTGACAATCGGTCGAGCACGCTTACATAAAGTCAGTATTCTTGTGAATGTCACCGGGTAAACACATCACATCACATCGATCCATCTCTTCCAATTGTGGCGAGAAAAAATAAGCATCGCTCGCAGGGAAAGTAAAGTGACAACCGTGCGCCGCGGGACCAAATTAGAACGGACGCTCGTCGGCTGAAATTAATGTTTTTATGCTGGTAGTGCATTTGGTCTCGCTCTCCGAGAATTATTTCGGCTAAGTGTTAAACTTTAAGGAATGTCATAAGTGAGGAGGATTGGTGAAGATTTGAAGCCGGTTGTAAAAAAAACATCGAGCATAGCTGATTTTGGTAAAAAGTATAACTTTCCGGTTGTACCTACACTGAACAAGCGCGGGAATGCACTAGGAAAAAGTTTATTTATCTCCACATCTTCAACAGAAAACTAATACCGTAAGTTGCCACTAAATGTGATAAACAAGAATTGATATGATTTGAAGTTTAAACTAAATTATGCTCACTGATGATTTGTTCTCCACGTTTGAATAGACCGAAGTTCGAATGTTATATGATCTCTTCTTTCATTCTGAATTCATCACACGATTATACGAGAAGCTGTATTAATTCAACTGTAAACAAAAAATATTCATTCAAATTCTTTTTCAAACTAGCAACACAACGAAAACCCATTTTCAAGTGCCGTAAAATGGGGTAAATCCGAGCAGTTTTAGGATTATTGTCGACATATTTCTGTCAAATTCATTATGTTTCTAGTTTTCCTACACTAAACTGGATCACAAGAAAAAATAAAGTAGTAATGATTTACTAACAATTTTTGAGCAGTTATTTGTCTGCACCCCCGAAGTGAGGTGAATAGGACAGTGCGCAGTGGCTTAGTTATTGAGACACCTGTAACTTTAGACCACTTTTAGACCTTAATCAATGTGTTGTTCTTCGCTTTGCAGATGATTTTTTTGATTGTTTTATACACTCCCTTTACTTTCAACGTTATACTTGTTCATGTTCAAAGAAATGTTAATGTAGGGCCTCACTCAAGGGGCGAAATTGGCTAAGAAATTCAAAGTTTTTTCTAGGTGTTTAGCAGTTTCAGTCATTTTCTGGCTTGAATATATATTGTTTGTTTTAAACTTTGTTTCCTATGATCTTTTAGAGGTTCTAGACCTTCTAGACACTGGCACAGCCCCATAATTAGTTTGATAAAGAATGTTTTGCTATAATATGTTTCCTACTTTTCCAAGCAGTTTGAAATAAATATCTTTCTTCGTGTTCGAAAATTGCAGGGCTGATCATTATTTGCAGTGTTTCATAACAAAACTTTTTTTTTAACAAAACTTAGATTTTTTATGCTTCAAATTTATATTTTTTTTAAAGTTTTTTCAACTTGCATTATGTTTAAGGGCTTATATCCGATGAAACAAGGAACTTTTTGGTTCCGAAAGGATACATTAAATATCCAACCTCAAGTAATAATATTTTTCGCAATTTACGTCCCGATTCATCCCGCTTTACGGTGCTTAGATTCAGGGGTAATAAAGCAAACAGGCAAAAGTAATACTTATACCTTTGCGAAAAAAGTGATACAAAAATATTCTGGAATCAACTTAAAAGACTTTTTTTCTTATCAATCTTATTTGCATAGGTGTGCCAATGTGCCAAGTGCCTATGTGTGATAAACATTCTCCACGACTTACCATGCATTCTCAAGAAGCGGTTTAGTCATCACTGTTTCCAAGTTTCCAAGCAATTTTATCGACGTAATTTTTATACTACAAATAACACAAATCCATAGTTTCGATCTGTTAACGGAATATTTTTAGAATCGCATTGTATTTCTTTTAAAATAAGGTTAATGCTCCTACTTTGGACCTAGAGTCAGCTTTGTCCTAAATTGCCGAAAATCGTTCGCATGGATTCTAGACACTTCTATGCAAATAATAAACTCTTATTCTTTCTTTATCGTATCACATTGGTATTTGCCATAAAAGACATTTGAATGAAATGTTCAACGTTTTTGAAAAAGTATGTTCTCTTTAGTGGTAAAACAGACAGCTCAATTAATGGGAAGCATTTCGAGAAACCAAAGAATAAATCACATAATTTAACAGGCCAAGTCTAAATTTAAAGGGAAACTACCATAGATGTGATAATCTATACCAGGGGTTTTCAGATCGTGCTCCGCAGAGCACTTAGTGCTCCGCGAAGCTTTTGGAAGTGCTCCGCGACGTTCGCAACGAAAATCATAAACCACCTTTGAAAAACTCTTGATATTTTTTTATCGTTTCATTTTTATCGAAACATGAGAAAAAAAAATCACAGGGCATATAGTACGAACGAAAAATTTCTTTAACTTTGTTTTTACTGGCGGCTGAATCCCTACAGGGAAGTTGGCAAAGAAAGGTGGATTGTCAAAATGCACTGGTTTGATCGAACAACGTTGTGTTGAAAGACTGAGTGTGCAAAACACTCAATGAGAAGGCTGTTCTTGCGCCGTACTTGGCGAGCTACCGATTGGAAAAGCTGGAGAAGTGCATACTATTGCTGGAAACTTAATCAAACCTGTATTCGATAAGTCGTCCGTATCATGGTTGATAATAAAACAGTAGAGTTGGTAAATTCATTTCTTATGTCTGACAACACGGTTTCTCGGCGAATTTGTGACATGGCTGAAGATGTTGAAAGCGATTGAGAACTTCAAAATTCGACATGCAGCTCGACGAATCCACAGATGTAGCAGGACTAGCAATTCTGATGATAATTGTTCGCTATCAAGGTTCTGAATGTTTCGAAGAAGATTTGTTCCTTTGCAAACCGTTGCCGACTTCCACGTCGGAGGCTGAAATTCTTAAGCTAAATAATTGATGATTATGTTACAGACAACAATATTCCATGGGGAAATTGCATTGATGTGAGTATGGACGGTGCGAAAGCTATAATTGGGAAAACTTCAGGAGTCGTTGTCAGGATCAAAGAAAAGATCAAAAGTTGCTGTAGTAGTCATTATATCCTTCATCGACATGCACTCGCCATGAAGAAACTATCATCATGTTTGAAGGAAGTCTTGGACGAACGCATAAAAATAATCAACTTTATTAAGGCTCGACCGAAAAATTCAGGGTTATTCAAGGCGTTGTGCGAAGAGATGGTTTGTCAACATTCCACGCTACTACTTCATTCCGAAGATCGCTGGTTATTTCGTAGAAAAACGTTGCCTCGCCTGTTTGAATTAAGATTGACTTCAGTCATTCCTTGAGGTAAAGGAATAAAAATCTTCGATTAAAAGGGCAAAATCATGACTATCAGGAGAAAAATCAAATGTTGGGCAGAATCACTTAAAAAGCGCAACCTAGACAGCTTTCCGAATTTAAGAAGCATTCAATCAGAAATAACCTTGAAGTCATCATCCGAAAATTTCCAAGAATTATGACAATCACATCACTTTTCGTTGATAAATTTATTTTTGTATTCCTTGGTGTAAACTTAAACTAACAGGCCCACGTGTCTAATGAAGTCATTTACAATTACAATTACAATGTTTTGACGCATAATTTGTTGCTTCCAGCAAAATTTCCCGAGAATATCATAAAATAATAAAAAAGATCGAAGCCTTTAAATGCGTGGAACAGCCTATTTTATGTCAAAGAAACCAGAATCATGAACATCTCAAGAATATGAATGCTTGATAGATATGACATCGGATTCAAAATTTCAGGAAAGATTCGTAATCAAAAAGTCGTTGGAGGAGTATTGGTGTCAACTGAAAAATAAATTTTAAATTTAGTCCGATAAAGCAAAACTTATTCTTCTACCGTTTTCCACGACTTATCTATGTGAGTCTGGATTTTCCACATATATCACAACGAAGACAAAGTACCGATCCCGACTAAACGCGGAACCAGACGTCAGGCTACAACTGACACAAATTTAAGCAAACTTGTTACAGCTTGAAATATCGAAGAAAGCGTATTTGTTCTATTGAAATCATTAACTTTTGATAACATGTATTTTGTTAATAAAACCAAGACTATTCAAAGAGTATAACCATTAATTACTGATTTTATTGACTACGATAACAGAACACATCTTATTTAAACGATAAACACTGTCATGTTTTCAAAACTCGAGTTTTTCATTCTTTCAAAAATAAAGGTGCTCCGCCAAAATTTTTGGTTTTAAAAAGTGCTCCGCCGAGCAAATGATCTGAAAACCCCTGATCTATACCATAAAACGGGGTAACTTTGACCAAAATAAATTTTTGCACATCATCATCAATAACTCAGTCTATAGTTTGAATTTTTGAAAACTGTTTTCTACGTTTTAAAGCATATTGATTAAGTTTCAAATAGGCAAAATTTGGTTTGTATTTGATTTTTTTTACGTTAGTAAAAATGTAATTTTAAAATCTTAAAATACCTACTTTTCCAAGGCTCACAACAGCTCTCCTGGTGAAAACAGAAAGCATTTATAAGCAAACGGGTTGTTGATTGTGAAAGAACTACTTTTTTCGTTTGTATATGTATAGTTATAGTCAGGGCCGTAGGAAGAACCGACTAATGGGGGGGGTTTTGGTGACTGATTTTACCTATGACTTTTTTGCCCAACAATTCAAGAATACAAAAAAAATTAAAACAAATTATGTTTGTAACTATATGATTAATCATTTTTAAGTACTTTGACATTTAAAGTTTTGGTATTAATAAATCGTAACTTTTGAAAATTCGTTCTCAACCTAAAAGGTGAGCTAAATTCACTTTCATCGATGGTTAATATCTTTGAATTTGTTTAAGAGTCTGGTAGATCAAACTTAGTTGATTTGGGCATAAAACAAGCTTTTTTAAAGAGATTCTTTATTTCTTGAAAAAACTTATTCTTACTCAAACCATATAATTTTTCAAACTATTTTGCAAATTCAAAGATTTTAACCTTTGATGAAAATAAATTAACTTTTTTTTTAAAGTAAGAGATAAAAATCATCAGATTTTCAGCTAAATTTTTTTTTGAAACAAACTTGAACCAAATCAATGATTTTAGTATAAAATTACGCTTTTTAAAAACTGCAATGTTTACACATTGTGGACCAAATACGAGATATATCGCTTGTCGCTAGTATGCTCCATTCAAAGCATAATTCAAACGTTATAAGTCTAATTATGAAACCTGATTGTACAAAATTTAACACAACACTTCCTGTTATTCAAATATCTATATCAAAATAGCTGATTTTTGGAACATAAACTGCCGAATTTTGGTGTCCTGAATGTTTTTGTAATGTTACTGAAAATATAAAATGTTTGGCCGATTTTTAGGTGACGATTTTTCTTTCACAGCAAGTATTCTTCATAAAAAATAAAATCTATAATAAAAATCCTGTGGATGATTTTTTGAAATAAAATTTGGGTTTTTTGTATAAAACAAAGAACTTATATTCTACCTTTTAATTGTGATTTTCAATTGAATTGTGTTTGTTCACCAAAATTCGACATTCTATATCCCAGAAACCCCTATAAATTTAACAAATTTAGAGTTATAAGTTACCGCAAATGTTGTATTTAATTTTGTATAACAATGTTTGACACAGTCCATTTGATTTATACATACTTCGAAGTGTAGCACACTGTTGCCAAGCGAAAAAACTACTCGTAATTGATTTGTAATATGTTAAGGTCACGATATCTTGGAATTCCTCAACAATTTATGTTGATTGTAAAATTTATTTACAAGTTCAACCTTTTTCTGAATTTTGAATCTGCATTCTAAATCTGAATTCTGAACCTGAATTAAAAAATTGCGCTTTGAATCTGTATCCAAATTTTCTCACGATTTCTGAAATGTACAAAAAATACGATTCCCGAATCTTATTCCATATCAGAATTTTATGAGCCAACTTTAGAGCTCTTATTCATGAATCTTTTATTTAAATTCTGAAGTTCAGGTTTAATCTAAATTCACTATTAAAATTATTTATTTCTAATCTGTATTGCGAATCGGAATTAAATTATGAATTCATAATCAGAAAAGGGGAAGGCTTGATAGCGGCACGTTATCCAAACAAACGAGAGAATTGTGCCTAGCCATTTTTACTGATTTCATCATATACCTGAGAAACCTGAAAACCATAAAAGGATTAGAAAATAAATAAATATTTAGGGCATAAAGCCGATCCACGTAGGGATTTTGAAGCATTGAAGCTTTTTTTAAATCATAATATTGGAAATAAGGACTTTTTTTTAACTTTCTTTGTAAAATTCTGACATACATTAAAAAAATGAAGTCGGGCAAAAGAGGGACATATACACACTAAGTGGAAGGTAAATATAGGTACAATAGTACCTCTGAATCATAGCTTAACCATACAGGAGATTCAGAGCACAAAGGCCCTTATTCTGCGCCTCGAGTGACGTGACGATAGTAGAGTCACCCAAGTCACTCTATTCCAGCAGTCGGTTTAGGTGAGGAACGTCACTTCGGATGAACTTTGTGAGTTCTTACCCTATTCTCGTAGTCACCGTGGGTGAGAATCGTCGCATTCGGGTGACGATTTTAGGTGACAATTGTCGGTACCTTTTCAGGTGGTGACGAGATAGAAATTTAATCGAGAATTTATGTAAATCACAATGTAAGGCTCTAAATGGTTAATTATACTAATGAATGATAGTTTTGGAAATAAAATTAAGCAAATTTATTAGCAAATATGATTTTTAAATATATTGAAACTTTTTCATTGCTATCTCAAATATGTAATTTGGATTGGAATACTGAATGGAAAGTATGATCTTCTAATGAAATCTAAAATTCAGATTTAATTGAAGTTTGTTTTTCGAACCGTTAAAACGATGAAATGACGAAAACTTTGGAATTCAAATATTATAGTACTTTTAATTTTATTTTCACTTTTTAATAATATGCTATGCGAAGAAACCGGATATAGGTTTATGTGACCGAAATTTGTCGTTTGAATCTGACGCTGCTGCTGCTATTTCGTTGGTTTCGATAAATGCTCGGCATTACCTGATCTCCTATCTGGCAGGCGATAACAACTTCCGGCATGCCACGGGGGTAACTTCAGTTTAGGAAAATATATAAACCGGCAGCATTCGCCATTACTGAAAACGAAAAAAAAACTTAACTTCTCTTGGATGATCGAACAGTTTCAGGTACAAAACACAAATTATTTTACATACCTGATAAACCTTTAGAAATGTTTAACAAACACCGCCTTTTGTGCGCTGGGTTTTTGGAGCAGCAGCCGTCGGCATCTGATTTTTTTCCCCGGCAATATGACCCAGATCCGAACTTAGCTTTGATGAACGAAATTTCCACTTACGTCGCACAAATCGTCCGTTTTTCTTCCTGAAGCAGCTTGCTGTAACCGTACCATCCGATGATGGCCATTTTCGAACCGAAATTCTAACCCGAAATTCTAAAAACTTACTTCGGAAAATCCGAAGCGAGAGCCAAATCTAAACAACACCAGCAAAATTCTACCATTTTGACAGATGTGTTCATTCGGTCACTCACCTAGAGTGAACCTCTGTCACTTTACCCACAACGACTCCGGGAATAAGGTGACAAATCTCACGGTGACTCGAGGTGAGGTGACAATCGTCACCTCATGCGCGGCGCAGAATAAGGGCCAAAGTCTTGAATTCATATATTTTTATTTAACTGACCAGTTAGCGCTCTGGTTAGACGACTACAATGAGCTTCTGTGACGCCAAATTTGAAACAAGCGACATTAACACTGAACGAAGCTGTAGCAGTGGATTCCAGAACCAGGATTGACGTATGATACGAAATATCAGAGTACGATATTAAAGGAGCTTTGACTCTTCTTAACACTATAACCATTCTAAAGCTAAGGGAACATGTGTCAATACAAGAGAAGTGACATATATTAGGTAAAACAGATATGACTGTCGACATGCGATATAAGTTTTGATCAAAAACTTGATTTAATAGGGAATATTTAAGGCTTTTGGCAACTTAAAACAAAATTTTTTTGAATTTTTTTTCCACGGAAACGATAATTGTACGGCTTCAATGATTCAATAACCATGACGCAATTTTTAACAATTAAATATCTTTATATGAACGGACATTTACCTCCACAAAATTTTGTTACCAATCCAAAGATAGAAGGGACTGAATACTTGTCCATTATAAGGAAAATACACTAATTTTGCGCTTGACGTAACAGATATAGCTGATGTAATTTAGATCATATTCTTCTATGATTTCACATCGGTTAATATTAACAGATAGCCAAAAGCAATGGGACCGTAAGCGATGCGTTTACGATTCACATTTGAACACTTGTGAAGAGATTTTATTGAACGGAGTTACTAGGAGAGCAAAGAGATTAGTTAAATGAAGAATCATATTCCAAATTGGTAAAACGAGAAAATATGGAAGAATACAGCTTGTGCAAATGCAGGTACTACATATGCACTATTGGCATACCCTTTTCGAGTACTAGCAAGAGTTTAAAACTGATTCAGATTCAAAACATGTTCTTCCAATGTTTTGAACTTGAAAAACTCCGAACTCTGCATGCAATAATTGACCTTGACCTATTTTCTCCCCCGCCCAGATACAGCCTCATTGATTTCCAATAGACAGAAATATGAGATAAACGTATCTGGGAAGTACTGGATAAGTCGCCTCGTACGACATGGACCAGTATCCCAGTGGCAGTATTCTTTAGGCCGCTGTCACACAGCACATTCATGAATCTATTATTTAAATTCTGAAGTTCAGGTTTAATCTAAATTCACTATTAAAATTATTTATTTCTAATCTGTATTGCGAATCGGAAGGAAATTATGAATTCACAAAGATCTGAATCTGAATTTTCAATGTTGGATTGGCATTTCGAAGCTTTAAATTTTTAGATATTGGGTAAGAATTAAGTTTAAGAGCTTCGAATTTGAATTTAATACAAAATTTCCCTTTTCAGGGTTTCAAACCAGCTTTTCATTTCTAATTTCTTATGATTATACAAACAGAAAATCAAGAATCCTGAACTGGATACACTGGAATACAATTTTGGTTTTTGGGAATTATGGAATCAGAATCTCCGAAATGGGTTTAATTAAATTCAAAATTTATTATTTAGACCTGAATTTCGACAATCAAGTGAGAAAATTTTGAAAAAAGTGTAGCAGAATTTTTGATTTGGGATGGATTTTTGAAGTTTTGGCGTTAGTTAGGGTTAACCCCCAACCCCCCCGTTCCTACGGACATGGTTATAGTGCAGTTTTAATAGTCATATAGTAATACATTTTTGAAATTTAAAAAATAAGGACATTTCCAAGAGTAAGCTCGTATTGGACAAATGAATAGGAACTCTATAAAATGGTTAACTTTGGAGAAAAAATGAAAATGGAAATAGTGGGAGGGCTTAGGGAAATGTGTGATGGTAAAGTTTCATTTGTATTATATAGCTCAAACTATTAAGACGCTTGTACCGCTCAAAAGTGATTTTTATCCGTTCGCGTATCAAAAAATCTCAAAATTGTCTATAATTTTGATAATTCAAATCACACAAAACCAACGGAAAAAAGAGAAAAAGTTTTTTTTTACATGTGTAAGATGATTTTGAAAATCAGTTTTTTTGTTGAAAAAAGTGGTGTTTTTGACAACTTTTACAAAATCATTAATTTTAATATATGGATGATTTTTTTTCGGAAATATTTTAAGTATGTTCAGAAGCCAAAAAACACGGCTTCATATTGTAGAAAAAAGAATTTGTTTATATCCAATATTGTTGGTTTGAAAAGCGAACAAAAACAGTCGCAAATGAGTGAATTCACGTCACAAAAAAAGAGAAGTTTTTAATTTTACGAGAAAACTCTGACTTTTTTTAAATAGAAAAAAAGGAGATTTTCTTTAAAAATGATAAGACGATTCTGAAACACTAAAATTTATAGAAATCGGTTGGAATCTAGCTGAGTTACAACAGCGCGAATGAGTGGATTCACGTCACAAAATTTGATTTTTCGTTAAATTTTATATGAAAAATGTGTTCTGAAAGCTGTTTTGACCCTCCAGATGGTCGGATTTTGACAAATCGAGCATAATTTAGTTGATTTTTTTTAATAAGTTCATTATTTTCAAATAAAAATACAAAAAGATTTTAAAAAAAATAAAAATTTTTTTTTGGTGAATCTTTAAATGAAGACAGTAGTAATTTTAACATACGATCCCTCAATATGTTGCTTTTCAAGTGCCAATCAAAATAAGAAAAAAGTTAGGTGCAGATACTAAAAATTTATGATTGTAAAAGTCGGAACAACAAAATATCGTTTTTGAAAGTCTGCATAAAATTTGAAGACTCCAAAGAATGGTTCAGTATAACCACAGTATAACTTTATATTTCGTGACGTGAATTCAGTCAACTACCCTGTTCTGTTTGAACTGAGTGAATTCACGTCACAACTTCAAATCAGCATAACTTAGTTCGTTGTTGTTCAATCGAGAAGCTCCGTACACCAAATTGTGGGTAATTGTTTTCTTTACAACACATTCGAAGACACCGATATTCTATTTCCACAGAGAGAACAGGAATTCAAAGATGTATGTACTAAAGTCCGAAATGTTTAATCCTAGCGTGAATTCACGTCACAAAAGTATTTAGTCACAACAAAAACAACTTAAATTTTAAAACGACCAAATTATATTCATTTTGAAGGAAATTCAATTTGCGACCGTTTGCTACAATTTTTTTCATTGTCAAGTAAGTTGGTTGACTTCTAGAACGATAACAGTGCAGAAAAGTCCGGAAAAGCGATTTCACGTCACGGTGGAATGTGTCTTAAGCAATTATTTCAATTTTTGCCCCTTAATGTATGCACCATAATAATCCTTTTTTCGATTATAATTGTTTTTAAAAGAAAACAACGTTAAAAAACAAGGAAAAATCGATAAACTAGCATTTGTAAATATTATGAAGGTGTTTTGTTTCCTTTATGATCAAGAAAACTCGTTAAAACCATCAAAATAGAGATTGATCAATGTAACCTCGAAGCCTTAAATTCTAAACAAAAACGCAATCGATTTTGAAATCAAATGAATTTCTGTAACCATGTTTAACATTCATAGAAGTCCAGTACAGTTTTTAAAAATATGAAACATACCACATTCCCCTTTACAGAAAAAATAATCGAAATATATTGAAAAAAGTGGTCAATATTACCTCGGATTACGGTACTATCTTTTTTTCCTAAAAATAATAGAAAATCATTGGAAAATAGGGAAAGGGTTCAAAAATAGTACACTTTCGACCATGATGTTCCTATTTTAGACCTGACATCATTTTTTTCAATAAAAACTAATCAATTAAGGTGCAAATTTTCGAAAGGGCATAACTCAGAACCTACATATATTGAGCGTTTCCAAAAAAATTATTGTCAGCTTTAGGTAAATAAGATACAAGTAAATACAAAAAACTTCGAACTATCAGGTTAACGGACTTATTTTGGACCGGGTACATATTTTGGACCAATTTACAGTTTTTTTCCAATATTTCTCTCATAAATCATATTAATCATGAAAATTTTTAACAAATATAGTTAAAGCTACTTCTTCTGATTCTAATCATATCTAACATTTCATTTCAATAAGCTGATAAGGGAAAGAAAATGGAAAATAAAATTTTGGTTTTTCACAGTTGGACCGAATCAGGGCCATTTCAGGAGGCCATTATCCGAGTCGACTTTCAAGAGCTGCATAGCTGTGATGAATTTTACAAATACAAACAGGTTCACAGCTATGATAAAACCCTTAAAAACTAGATTTCAAACTCGAAGAACCTAACAGATTTGTTTTAAAAGCAATTAGACCCATGTCGAAAATAGGTCCTACTTAGTTCCTTAAGGACTTATTTTGGACTACTCATCATAACCTGGGTATTAAACTTGCTGTTTAATGTTTATGAACGTTATAATAAGTTGTACGACGATATGAAAGAATTATGCGCACTATTTCAATCTCTTATTTTAAATAAAATTTGAAATTTTGGTATTATTTTGTTTTATCAACTCGCTAAAGCCCAAACTCGCCTTTTAACGGGGTTCACTTAAATCGGCATAAAATCAAGCCAATCATTGTTTTAACTTCCTATGCTTTAAACCACGTAATGAATAAATCCCCATTAATGGCAACTGTTTGATAGGAAGTTTTCAATAGCTACAGGCTGTAGCTTACAGCTTAAAAAATCTTAAACATGAAACATGAAAAATTTTTGACAGTTTGGTCTAAAAATTACAACTATTCGGGGTTGATTTTCGAGAAAAAAAATAATAAATAGAGGTGAAATATAAACACCGTCTAAAGGAGGGGTTTGGGAAAACCACAACAAATCGGCAAATATGCAACGAGTTTAATTTTTGTAACAGTTGAAATTATCTTATTTCATATTAAAATAATATATGAAATATATGTTTCAAAACTTTGAAAAAAGTTGTTGAAATGTGTAAAACTTACAAGCGAAAAAGTACTGAAAATCTAGTTTTTCAGCAACTGTGGTTATGCAATATTTGAAAAAAAAAATCTGTTGAAAAATTTACTCCAACGATAATTTTTTTCCTAAAACAAAAGTTGCTTTAAAGATGAAACTGAATCTTTCAGCAAAAAAAAATCTGGCTGGTTAAAAAGATGGTTAAAAAGATAGCATAACTCTTGCACATTTTTATCATTTTGAATTTATGTTTTATACAGAACTGAAACCAAACCCACTAAGGTTTGGAAGTCAAAATGTATGCATTGATATCGCGGAGTTGTCGATGTCAGACTTTCTTAGCTTATCATTGGGTCCCTGAAGGAGATTTGCGTTCTGAAAATAGATCATAAAGGTAAGCCAACTGGCCAGTATTTAATACTGCAGATGTCGAGATTACAGTGTGCTGTAAGAATTTTCAAACATTTGAAACACACTATATAACGGAGGAGGTAATTTTCGTTTACTGTGTTATGCTGCTGAGAAATGTGCTGATTGGGAATAAGATTGAAATATTCATATCATTGAATCATTGATAATCCATGATATTAGTTCATAGTATTTGTATTTAAAATGCAATATTTACTTAGATTTTTGAAGTTATTTTTTGAGAAATCTAACCTTTTACTGGCATTTTATATCTAGCTCAAATAAAGGGTATAAGTCCAGTACCAAAGCAGGAACAGTAGGTTCCAAATATGAAATTTTGACCATCCATATTTTTGTTGCATTAACTACGAATAAGTTTTTTTAAAAGCCACGAAACACCTGTCCATTAGAGTGCCCCAAATGACCCAACTTTTGAAAAAGTTATGCGCTGCAGGCTAAAATTGATCCTAGGCCTAGTACAAGATCTCATGCCAAATTTGGGCCAGATCGGATCACGGGAAGGCGTCGCTCAATTTTTTTTTTTTTTTTTTTTTTTTTTTTTTTTGTATCGTTTATTTAAAGAGGGATTAACCTAAAGTTTTCACCCTCAGATTTCAAAAATACATTTTTACAATTTTTCATCAAATTTCACTGTACAATTCACTTATCTTTAGGAATCTTATCATCTTTTCTTCACTTTCTTTGTTGTTTTGCAGTATCACTTCTAGCCCTCCTTCCGGTAATATACTCTGTCTTATTGTTGAATATTTTCGGCATTCCAAAAGAAGATGTTTCACAGTTATTATCACTCCACAAGTTAAGCATATGGGTGTCTCTTTTCCTTCCAGTATATGTTGGTGAGTTATCATAGTGTGACCAGTTCTTAGCCTGGTCAATATTTTCTGCTCCTTCCTTGTTCCAACGTCAGTCCATTTTCCCGTTATCGATTTGACTTCCCTTAACGCGATATCCTGTTCGTTCCTCCAGTTAACTCCATGTGTTTTCCATAATTGATGTCGTACCCATCTAAGCGCGTCCGCTTTTGGCGTGTTCATCAATAGCATATCTCCATCTCGTCCTAAATTGGCAAGTTGATCCGCTTTCTCGTTTCCAATTATGCCGACGTGACTTGGAATCCATACTAGCGTAACATTTTTCAAATATTTGTGTTTCTGAATGCTTTGAATTATTGGATGCTTCACACCGCTTTCAAGAGCTGTTAAAACACTTGCCGAGTCGGTGTAAATTACTGTAGGTGTGGTTGCTTGCTGGATTGCCAATTTGATCGCTGTTGCTTCCGCCGAGAATATAGAAAACGTGTTTGGTAACTGTTTTGAAATATTCCTCTCCATAGAACTGAATATACCAATACCAACTTTTCCATTGGCTAGTGAACCATCAGTAAACAATTCTGTTATGGAATTGTATTTATTGTTTTTGAGATTTGCAAAAAGTGATGTAGCTAATTTTTTGTTCCCTCCAGTTTTAAATTCTCGTTTAATGGTCCAATCGATGTTTAATGCGCCGTTTTTCCATTCTTTACCATTTTCTGTGTGGAGCTTTAGAATAGGGGGAATTTTGTGGTTGGTGAGGTTTTCAAGAAGGGAGTTTGCTCTGTTTAGTATATAATTTTCATTGTAGTTGACTCTTTCAGATATCCAGATGGCCTTTCTCGCCCAGTTTTCCACGGCGAGAAATTCGAATGGTAATACTCCGTTTTCTACATACAAAGCTTTTATTGGTGTTGTGTAGAAAGCTCCTGATACTGTTCTTAGCATATTATTGTAGGTTGCTTTCAGTTGGAGGATTTCTTGAGGCTCGAAAAATTCCCATCCATAAAATAATTTTGCTATTACAGTTGCAAATCCAATTTTTAAGAGAGTTTCGCGACTACCAAATCTGCTAATAACTTTAAGAAATCGAATCCTTGCTTCGCAATCAACTTTAACTGTTTTGATGTGTGAATTGGCATTTCCATTTTGGTTTATGTTTATTCCTAATATTCGAGTACTTCTTTTCCTTGGTATTTCCACACCGTTTGCTTTGAGCATTTTCATTCTGAAAAAGTGATGGCGACCTTTGGTACCGGAACATGTGTGTAATAGCGTACTTTTCCTGGCATTAATTGAAAATCCATTTTTCTCTGCCCATTTCATTGTAGCATCAATTCCTTTTTGTAAATTTTTGCGGCAAATAGCTGCAAATTTACTTCCACAGATCAACAAGATATCATCTGCATAAATTAATATTCTAATATTTCTGGGAATGTGTTCGAAAACTGTATTAATCACCAGTAGGAAAAGTGTTGGAGAGATTACTGAGCCTTGAGGCACTCCAGTTTCTTGTGGTCGAGCAGAAGACAGGGCTCCATTTACTCCCACTCGAAACATCCGGTTTTGAAGAAATTTTCTTACCATTTGATAAGTTCGATTTCCGATCTTTATTCTCACTAACGCTTGTAAGATGCCTTTTCGCCAAGTTCTGTCGAAAGCCTTGGAAAGGTCGAGTGAAACTAGTTCTGAATGTTTCCTTTCATGACGGTGCTCAGTTAATATGTCTTTTAATTGACTGAGGTAACTAGTGGTGCCTCTACCACTGCGGAAGGCATGTTGATTGCGATGGAAAATATTATTTTCTTCCAAGAAATACTGAAGTCTGCGATTTATCATTCTTTCGTAAGTTTTCGCTAAGCATGAAGTAAGTGCGATTGGACGGAAATTTTCTGAATCACCTGGTTTGGGAATAGGAATAACTATACTTTCCCTCCATTCAATTGGGTAATCTCCCCTTTGCCATAAATCATTGAAAGACTTAAGTATAACTCTTTTCGCGATTGGTGGCATATTCGTAATCATACTATATGTTATTTCGTCCGGCCCGGTGGCTTTCCCAACACATTTACTCAGAGCTGAATTTAATTCTGCACCTGAAAAGTCGGTGTCCATAAATTCATTGTTCGATATAAATGGTGGAAGTTCTATGTTTAGATCTGGATGACTGTTTTGAGTGAAATTTTCTTGGAAGTTGTCTGCGATGTGATTGGCTATCTTTTGTGGATCTTCAGTGTACTCTCTTCTTATCGTCATTTTTATTTTCTGGGATGTTTTCTTTCCCGTTATTTTGCCAAATCTTTGCCACATTTCGGAGGTTGGAGTGTGGGCGTTGAAAGAACTGGCAAACTCTTCCCAGGCTTTCTTTTTACCCTTTTGGACCGCATCTCTTGCCTCGGCTCTAGCATGTCTAAAATTTTCGTTTCTATCTCCCCAATTATCGTCGGTTCTTGATGTTTTGCGTAAAATCTTCCATTTTTCTTTCCTGTTTCGAATTTTTGCTTCAATATCTCTGTCCACCACGGAGCATATTTTGGAGCAGTGTTTCCCGTTGTACGCGGGATTGCGCGTTTTGCGGTTTCGAAAATGGCCCTAGTAATATTACCTATATTTGGTAGCGTTATAGAGAGCAGTTCGTCGCTTATGTCTTGCTGGTATTTCTCCCAATTAGCTTCTTTGATTTTCCATTTTTTAACAGTAGGCAGATTTTCAAATATTCCATCAAGCATAACTAAGATAGGAACATGATCACTGTTAAAGGGTTCAGAGTGGGTTGACCATTTTAATCTACTAAGGATTGATGTGGATGCAAAGGTTATATCGATTGATGTGTCCTGATTATTTTGAGTTGGACTAAATCTAGTAATTGAACCGTCGTTTAGTGCAACCATTTCGTTTTCAGCTGCCCAATTAAAAATCATTTCACCCATCGGATTTGTAGAATTGTCCCAAGCAATATGACGACCGTTAAAATCTCCTCCTATTAAAAAAGGGGGGTGGAGATTTTCTACTATAGATCTTAGCGCTTCCTTTGCCATGTTAGAATATCCTGTTTTATAGTGGTTGTAAACGCAGACTAAAGTTACTTTTAATGGAGAAAGTAACCTGACTGCTACCGCTGGAATGCGTGGATCGAGGTCAATGATTTCGTGTGGTACTTGTTTCAATACTCCAAGTACCGCATGCCCTTTTTTTGAATTTGGTTGAAATTTAGATGTATAAATATTATAGTTACGTTCCCAAAAAGTACTATAAGTATCAGTGAGTGTTTCTTGCAACATTATACTTATCGGTTGTTTGTTCCAGACCATTTTCGTTAGCTCCACTTCGTTCCTCCAAAATCCTCGTATATTCCACTGTAGTATCAGTAGTTGGCCTCTAGATCTCGCAGATCGAGGCGATGGCGCTGCATGGGTGGGTGGGTGCGAAAAACTTCTACTGGTTCCTTCGCCGGGGTCAAAGTGTGCTGATATGTTCGCCCTTCCTGGTGTTAGCGAATTGTGGGTGGTGTGTTGTTGCGAATTTTGTGATGACCTAGGAAGGGTGAGCGAGTTTGAAACTGTTCGGTCTGAATTGTTAAGGGAACTTACTTGCAAGTGCCCCGGTTGCCCCCGTACGGCACACTCTCGACGAACATCTGGCGTCCCAGGATCATGCCAAGCAGCCGACGGGGGGCGAGGGCTTTGGGACATCGTTGCGCCTATCTGGGCTGTGGGAGAAGGTTCACCCTCTACGGGTATGAGGATTGCGTCCCGGAGGGCTAGCCTACCAACCCACATATTACCCGGGAACCCTACTTCACTTTCGGAGATCCCGTGCCACAGATGGCCTGGTAGCTCCGTGATTTCGTTGTTTATGTTTCTGATGTTGTTGGTGGTTGGTGATGGTGTGTCGATCATTTGTTCTGTTGTTGTATATGCTGATATCATTTCACTTCCGAAAAAACTGCTCGTTGGTTGCCTCCATACTTTCGTCGGAATCGTCTAATATTACTTCTTCTTCTTCGTCTTCATCTTCTTCAGTTTCCGTTTGTTTTGCGTTCTTGTTTTTCTTCTTGTTGGCTAAAGGAGATAGTGGTCCTCGTTTTCCTGTTTTCTCACCAGCATTTTTAGACTGTTGTTGATTTTTACTTGTTTGCCTCGTTGCCATTGGAGATGGCGGGTTCATCTGCGTATTTACTTTTTTCGGAACATTTTTGGGAACTTGGAATCCAAGTTTTGGCTCATGATCTTGATTTTGTTGTTTTTTAAGTTGTTGTTGAACTGCAGCATGAAATTGCTCTGGCTGTTGTTGTGGATTAGCAACAGGAGTTGTCATTCCAGATGCTGGAGATCCAACTCGGCTGCGATCTTTGTTTGGTGTAATTGTTGGGGAAATATTGTGTTCGCGGAAGTAGTTTTTTACTCTTTCCTTGTATAAGGAAAATTCGGCTTCAATCTTCGAGTAGTGTTCTTTTTCTTTCATTAGAATATCAATTTTTTCAGTCAGAGTTTTCACGTTTGTTATTAGAGATTCAATGATTTTATCTTTCTTGACACTGTCCGCATCGGTGACCGATGCATAAGTGGGTGTAGCGTTTGGCATGCTAACCCTTTTCCGAGCTTCAGCCCAGGAAATGGACTCATCCGTTTTTACGCGAATGACCGCTTCCTCATGGCGATACAGAGGGCATTTCCTCCCCGCCGCGGAGTGTTCGTTATTTTCTTCAGGACAGTGTGGGCATTTGAATTTTTCTGTGCATGTGTTTTCGGTGTTTGAGTGATTACCGGCACATCTAGTACAGCGCGTTTTCCCTTGACACCTTTTTTTGGTATGCCTGTACTCCAGACAATTCCTGCAAATCATTGGACTTTCGTAGTAAGTACGAACCGTGACTTTCATCCACCCAAAGTATACTTCTTGAGGAAGACGTGTACTGCCGAATGTTAAAACCATTAAAGGTGTATTAACTGGTTTTTTATCGACGAATTTTGTTATTTTTCTGACTGCAGTAACTCCCTGGTTTTTGAGCTGTTCTAAAATTTCATTTTCCGACAAATTGGTTGATTCCGGCTGGAAAACTATTCCTAATGTTTTGTTGAGTCCGGGATGATCGAAAATATCCACCGTTGTATTATTATCGAGAACCTTTATTTTCTTCAATTCATCCGCTAACTTGATATTGAAGGTGCTGAGGGTGTAACTTAACCCTCTTCCATCGATCGACATCTCTACCTCTTTTTTAAGCGGTTTTCCCAATTTACTCTCGATTATTGATGAGAACCAAAATGGATTGTTTGGTAAGGGGTTAGGATTTTCTGCTGCGCGTTTGACCATGAGAAATATTTTGCGACCGTCAAATGTTGACGAACGCATATAGGGGGGGATTGGAGATGAATCCACATCTACTGTGGAACCCCCATCCCCGGGGGATGCGCCGGGCGCTTCAAATTTGCACACCTTTTCTACCAGATTCACTTGCGATAATCAATAGGGAAGTAGGAAGAGTACCCTGATAACCCAAATTGGAAAGGGAGCCCCCACCCACCCCTCACTTCCGTTTCCGCTTTCAGCGATAACTACAACTATCGCTACCAGGCGACCAGGTTCGCTAGGGCGTGTTTGCTATCACCACCAAACACTCAAGCACGTGTTTTCAGTAGAGCTTTCCTGCTCTATTTTTTACTCCCGCCACTGCGCGTGGTAAGCGCGCCTCTCTTCTATTAATTCTCTCACTCCCGTTCACTTTGACCCGTAAGCTTTTTATGGCAAGAGCGAGCTTTCGCTTTGCTGCTACCACTATTACTCACTCTCTCTGTTTCGAACTGCTCAGCTGTTCCGCTTGTTTGTCTTCGTAAACACTACCGCGCGCCAAAACAATTTCGAATTTTTTAGCCCTTCACTTAGGCTGCCCGATATACGGGACTTCACGCACACTATTTCGTGCTCACTGTATCTATAGGGGACTATCTATATGTGCTTTACCCAAACCCGAGGGGAATTATCGAAATAGTATCACTCAACTAAATCTCTCTGTGCTCACTTCACTGAGTTTGATTTTCAAAACACCATTTACCGGATGTTCATGCAAAAGCTCAACGATAAAGAATATCCGTTTATCACTTCCGACATGCGATTTTCGATAGATTTATCCGCCGAACGATTTGATAGAACTGCCTCTTACCACTGATTCTGAAGGCGTCGCTCAATGAGCCTGAAGTTTGTATGCGATTTTGAGACATTTGTTCGGGATAAACATGAAAAACCAGTTTTTCATCAATAACTTAAGTTCCCGATTTCTTTCAAAAACGGTTTTTCTTAATGCCTAAATTATGAAAAATATTTCATCCCAAGACTGCATTTCGATAAGAGTTAAGATAAAAAAGTTATTAGGCTTCGAAAATGGGTTAACGGGCTAATGGGATGTTTTAAAAATTAAAAAATGAGAAATTTCAAATAAAGCGGTCGCGGTCTTATGCATATACGTGAGGAGTTGGAATGAATGGGAATAATTTCATGATCGGATTTTTTAGATTGGTTACAAAGCTGCCCGGTGGTAAATTTCAGTAAACCCAATCAGATTCGATTTAGGAGTTCTTTAAAGCGCTTAAAGTTTAGATTTTTATTTCCTCAAAACAAGGAAAGGAAAATTGAAGAAATCGATCGATAGCTTGAAAAAAAAATTTGGCAAAATATAAACTTTCGGGACTTTACCGTTTTTCGGAAAACTGTCAAAAAATCCATAACAGTCGAAAAATCGATACTTCGATTTTTCGATACCCCTAAATCAAGTTGGATTTTGGATTGAGATGAAATTTTGCTCAGGGCAGTTTTTTGAGCAAATCTACAAAATATATAAGGTCGATTTTCAAAATTCAATCATAAAATTTTTCCTATCCATTGCAACCCCTGATGTGTATGCATTAGAATAGGGTTGAACAACCTTTTGCAGAAACGGGCCAAATTGAATTTGTAATATTCTCGGCAGGCCGCACTCAAAATAATATTGAATAATAGTTAGCAGAGCTTTACGTTATTTTTTAATCACCAATTAGGGGAAGGAAAACGAATTTATATTTAAAAACAGTAGAAGTTTGACACTTTTTTTTTAAATACAAGATGAAGCAATAATTGGAAGAGTATTTGCATTGCTAAATATTGATCATTTTTTGATAATTTTAATTTTTTAATCGGTAAAAACTTTTTCACTAATCTTTCATGCAAACAAAATCATCGTTCGTTTCTTTTTTTATACGAAATGAAAATTTTAACCTTTTTCGAACCACAGAAAAACCTTCAACTTTCTGTGGTTCAAGAAAGGTTTGAACTGGAAGTTTGGAGCTAAATCACAACGAAAGTATATTTTTAGTAAATCACTGTCTTCCCGTTGACGTTGAATCGTTAATAAATTTGTAGACTGAAAATTATTATTGTGTACCCGTTTTCGAAAAGTTTTTTCACAATTCAAATTGTGTCCGCGGTAATCAGTTTTTTTCCACGAACGCTGGAAAAACTGTTCCGTATATGATCTTAACATTGTTGCCTTTTGAGCAATGTTATAAAAATCACAGAAACAATCATAATTTCACAGATTTCTAAATGTCGGCTCAAGACTCAATTTATCGATGTTCGGTATGAATTTTCAATGAACCTTCTGAAAATATCATCACAGATAATTGTCACAAAGTTTGTGGGTTGAATCACAGAATTACAAATATTGTTTTTGTCGAAAATTTAGAATTTTGGTCGAAAACTTTTATGCTTAGCCAAGTTACTGAAATCGTTCTTCCAGTCTTTATTATTCAAAAATTTAAAAAAAAATCACTTGTGTATGATTCTATTTTTATTCTTCCTATATTTGAGTGCTAACTGAACGAGTCATTTTTCCGAATCAAATGAAATAATTCAATTTAATAAATAACTGCTGAGTATATTTATCATGAAACTTTATATTTATTTGAAACCAAAAAATTATGATCTCTCTATCGGACTAAGAAATGCCTGTGGTCATCTGAAGCCTAGCCATTTTTTTATAACACTCCCGATCCGCTTTCATAGATTTGAATTTGAAAGTGGAATTTAAATAATTAGGGAAAATGTAATCTGACAAAAAACTCCAATATAACGTGTTGTCAATAAATAAGATTGCATCTATGTCTTTACTGGAACACATTAAATGCGTAAAATTCCAGTTAACATAACGTTTTTTTTTTTTTTGAAAATTTTGCTACAAACAAGTTAATTGCTTATTTAATCAAGTTATTGACATGTCTTTTTTTTATTTGGCATGGATCAGTATTATATGAAAATTTAAAATCTATCGTGAAAACCGCATAAACATGTCTAGAGGACCGCATACGGCCCCGCGTACCACGATTTGCCCATCCCTGCATTAGACCCCTTAAAGCTTTGTATGGAAATTTCACATTTATAAATTTTTACACCTTCCACAACAGGAATGCACTCTGATATACATACATAAATCATCCATGTTTTGGTGCAAGCCCATGATTTAGTGTTAGTGAATAGGGAGTAGGACAGTTAGGTAGACGTCAAATCAGATCCATCCGAAAGTGATCTGAAATAGCTTTCGGATGGATATAAGCTCTGTTCAGCAGCGCGAGCAGAAGCTTTTTTACTCTCTGATTTTAACACAACCAAATAATGTAATTGTGCGTAAAGGAACTGTTTTGCTTTATATACATTTATCCCGTTCGCAACTTTGTACACAACACAACTTGAAGAACAGTTCAAACCAGCCTTGCCAGATCTACGGATTTCTCCGTAGTTCTACGGATTTTCAGCATTTCTACGGAGCTACGGATCGATACTCGAAATCTACGGATTTTCAGCATTTCCTACGGATTTTCTACGGATAATCGAGAAAATTCAAGGGATTCTGCGGATAAATGAAAATTCTACCTGACGACCAAAAAAAAAAGGTCATCAAGTTTTATTTTGCCGAAATCAGTACATTATTCGATTTCCGTAAAATCTACGGACTTGAGCAGTCTTCAATCTGGCAACGCTGGTCCAAACCAATCCGTCGGCTTGTACAGATCGCCTAATAAACACCCAATCAATCGAATCGAAATAAATAGTTGTTGCGTTTTGAAGTTAAGTGAAAACTAACCGCCGCGTTCTAAATAAGTGTCCGAAAGTGTTCCGGTACCAAAACAATCCATATCTGCCAAACCTGAAATTCACCAAGTTCTTTGCTCCAATGAGATCAAAATAAACCAAATTACTTGGAAATCAATAATTTTGAATCTCTATGAGCCCGACTGTGACTCGGACTTTCACAATAAATAGGTGAAGAGTGAAGGTTTTGAGAAATTCGAAAATTAGCCCAAATCGACTCAGCCTAACTATTGAAACTGCATGATTCACACACTATGGTAAATTTCGTCGGTTTTTAATGTTCAAGACAAATATGCTCTTAGGCAAAATATCCTTCGAGCCGGATTTGAACCAGCGACCTATGGATTTCTATCTTTTGCAACGTCTACAGTCCACCGCTCTACCAACTGAGCTATCGAAGGTGATGGTGCTTTTCGTAGCAACGTTGAGATCATATTCCCGATAATTTAATTAGACCTTTTACACATTTCCATCCCAATGACCCGTATTTATTGTTGGATTTGATATGGAAATACATACAAACAAGTAACAATTACGCTGCACATTTCTACCGAAATAGATTATCAACATTTTTGTGGAGCAGCGAATAAAAATGGATTAATCTGAAACGTCAAGGCGGTGTACCTACACTAAGTAACCATCATACGCTCATTGCGTTTGACAAAATTATTTGGAATTTTTAAACTACGTGTGGATTCTTTTCGATACGAATTCATATACATTATGTAGATACTGAAATTAGAAGAAAACGAAAATGTTGCTAATCAGCTAATCCGTGTATCGAAAACATTCCTCTGAAAGCAAGGGAATTTACCAGTGATTAAGTGCGGGGGAACAGCAGCGTCTAAATGCTTTGTTGTCGTTTGAACTCGTCGTGAACCAACCGAAACAAAATACTAAATAGAAAAGATAAAGAAACAAACGTGCTCTTTGAGCTCTTGATTGTATGCTAGAAAGCCATAGAGTCTTTTATCGAACAACGGTAATAAAGTAATCCGTCATTTTTTGGTTCGGTTCAATCAAATTTCGTTATCTGAACTTTTTTTTTCGTTAGATTAGACAAGACGTCTTCGAAATTTGTTTGTTTGGCATTAAGAAAACAGTTTCAGAGCAGGGAAAGGTATTTTTGGATTCGGTAATTATTGATTGTTACTGACGGCATTCTTAGGGGCCGTTCAGATACCACGTGAACAGAAAAATTAAATTTTTGACCCTCCCCACTCCGTGGACATTTTTACCACTACTGGCTTGTAAGTGGTTACAAATTGCTTTTGAGAAATAATTTAGTTGAAAAAAGCGATGGCATTTGTTCTCTGGGATGCATGATCCTTTAGCCATCAATTGATTTTAAATAGAAAAGATTGCAATTATAACTAACTTCATTCAAGAAAGTCTTTGACTTTTAGTATCTTTGATATTAAAGATTTTTACTCCCTAAACAACTTTGTTGAAGAATGCAAAACGATTTGCCTTATGCTTTATGAAACATCAAAGATTCAAATTGCTTACAGTTTTCTTTAAAATTTATGAAATTCCTCTAATTTTGTAGATATGGAAAAAATTGATAAAAAAAAACTTCTATTACATTTTTCTCAGATATAAAAATTACTCGTCTCTGTAAGAGTTAATTATTGAAATAAAACATTTATTTTTAAAATCTTTGTTATACTATAAATATTATATAGTTTTGCTAAAAAAGTGCAGAAATTTATTTCAGAAATTCAAACTTAATTTCAAACTAACTTTGGAATCAGCATTTTTAATTTATTCACATCAAGCACTTGATTGTTTTGTAACACGAAAAAATGTGAATTTTGTTGCTTTGGAATTTCGAAAAAACGACTTTTTAGGCTTAAATCATGTTGAATGGCAATAAACAACTTCCGGTAAAAAAATTATTTCATGTTCAATTATACTGACGAAGTACACGTGATGTCGTGAATGATCAGTAAGAAACTGATAAAAAAAATTTAAAAACAAATTTAGTTATCTAAGTGCAAAATTAAGCTTAAAAGTTGCTCCTTCAAATGATTTTTCGAAATTATTAAAGATTTATTCAAAAATAATGATCGATTAAAAAATCTTGATCGATTTAAAAAAAAATTAGTAGGTATAGTAAAAACAAATGACAATTCATAAATTTTCATTGCAGATTTCAAGTTTTAAAATTTAGGCCCTGAAGATTTAATCACTTCCAGTGGGTTCTGAAAAAATAGCAGAAAGTAGAAACTCTATTTTTCTCATTTAAAATTTGGCTTATGATTTCAAAACACAAAATTTAAAAACAAAACCAAACTTATTGAAAAAATTTCTAAAACTTTAAAAAGTTTGACATTAAATTTTGCAATTTTTTTTTAATTTAAAAAATTTGCACTATAATATTATATTTGGTTTTTTTTTTTTGAAAATTTAAAACAAATGATGGAGATGGAAAAGAAAAAATGTATTAACATTTAAGAATGATTTTTTCCAATAAATACATTCATCCAATTTGGTCTATCATCTTTAGTTTTTGTGATGTGATTGATTTCACTTCTTACTTACACATTTTAAAACTTATAAATAAAATTTATTAGTTTTTAAATGTCTAAGTGCGAAGTGAAATCAATCATTGATAACTGATTAATTAGCAAATCTACATTTAAGAAAAATCTGATTTGGAGCTCATTCAATTGAAGGATAATATTTTGATGATGATGCATGATCTAAAAAAAAAAATTCAACAGTTTTTACAAATTTTGAAAGATATTATCACAAATATTTCTGACATTACTGCAGAAACTTTAAAAAAAGCCTCATTGAATTTAATAAACTTGTTGAAACCTGCAAAACGATTAGATTTATGCTTTCAAAATTATATTAAATTCAATTTTGTTTAAAACTTCTTCAAAAATTCGTCAAATGAGGAAAAGTTAACAGATGAAATACTTCTATAACTTTTTTTTGCAGAACTCAAATATACTTGAAGTCCTGGGTAAATTTATAACTCATAATAACTTTTATTTTAAAATTTGATGTTTTTGTTTTGAAATTTGTCCATACAACCCTCAATAACTCAGTCAAAATTTCAAATATCTTAAAAACTTTTATCTACGTTTAAAAACCTATAAGCTGAGTTTTAATTTGGGAAAAACTTGGTTATTTTTGAAAATTTCAAATGTTAGTAAAAATGTAATTTCAAATTTTTTAGAAAGCTCGAAAACATACACCCTTCCTAATAAAATCCAAGAGTTTAGAAGAAAACAGTTTGAGTTAAGTGAAAGTTCAACTTTTTTCCTTAGAAAATGTAGAATTTTGGTGTGGTTTTTGTGGTAGTTTGAAGTAAACTGTTGATAGTTAAAAAAAAGGGACATTTTCCAAGGGAAAGCCAGTCAAGGACAAAAGGCTAGAAACCCTATCATATGAGGCTCCCAGAGCCAAAGGGGTATAAGTGACAAAATGGTCGATTTTGGGTTAATGATGCCAAACGATTCTTCACATTTTAAACTGTATTTGATGATTTTTTCAGATTTTTAGAATTTTGTTTACATACTTTTACATAAGAAAGAAAAATACAAATTCTCAAAAAATATATATAGAAAATTGCCAAACACATCAATTTAAAAGCGTGTTTTCTCGAAATAAGCTTTTATGCACTTATACCCCTTTGGCTCCAAGGGCCTCATATGGTAAAGTTTGAAGGAAAAATTAATGGGGAATAGTGCGAAGGCGTATGGAATTGAATGAAGGCAAAATTTCATTTGTTTTTGTAGTTAAAATTTTATAAGTAACCATAAAAATTTTAGCCCCTAATTAATGCAGCATCATTTCCCATCTTTCGATTTAAATTGTTGTTCGGCCTTAACACATTAAGGACCGCGATGTCGTTTTTTTTTGGACCGCGGAGAAGGTTGAGCCAAAAAACATCGAAACTCAGCATTCAATATCTCAGAATTCACTGTGCTTAAAATTACAAATTTAGTATCTTTGAACCACCGAAAGTGTTGTGTTAAATTTTTTAGAGTTTCATGATAAATTATATATCACTTGAGTTATTGGGATTTTTTATTATCTGACAATTTGCGCCGAGGGTCTTCGGATTTTCCCCAAAATTTAAAATGCGATACGACCATTGTTAAAAACGAGGTACCCAGTGTAGATGCAGAGTTGTAAACAAAGCACGTAGATATTATTTTATTGACAAGTTATTTATCTCCTCTATTGAAAAACTAAGATCAAAGAACAATTAATGAATATACCTAATCTTGTTTAGGATATGCTTAAGAACGAACGTTCGTATAAAATGGTGTACTGCGTGTAAGCGAGTAACTGTGCGAGGATCGTTATACCCTGACGCGGGCGCAAGAATACATTAAGGTCATTACTTCTTCCATAACTCATGGAGGAGTGATTGGCCCATTTTGGTGTCTTTAGCTGAAGAGATTTATTGTGACTGTTTCATTCATAACTCTTAAAGGAGTGTTTGGCCCACTTCAGATAAAAGTTGTGAAACTAATATGACTTTAAAATGGAATATGTTTCAAAATTTTAAGTGGTGCAGACGGTACTTTTGGACATTGTTTTTAACATATTTGCTTTATTTTAAGCCGAGAATCAATATACATTCACAGAAATGAAAGAATGAGAATTCTCATATTTTATCCGCAATTTGTTAACGAATAGCGTTTTCGACTAAAGATGATAAATACAGTCAAAATTTGGTCAAAGGAAAACGCGTGTAAAACGGTGAAATCATTTATTTAAAAAATCGAATTAAATTTCTTTTTCAAGTTTAATTAGTATAAAATTCAGGAAAAAATATTCAGTTAGGCTTCCGCTTTTCCAAATCCGAATTGCCGGGCCTTACGCTTAACCCCTGCCATCAGATTTTGTACAGCCACCTTGTCCACCTTCTTCGCCGCAGAAAGCCAGTTTGCATTGAACTGCTACTCGTCCTATTAGCAGTTTTTTGGTCTTCTTTAGGTTCCGCTTGACAATAGCCCAGTATTTCTCAATTGGGCGGAGCTCTGGCGTGTTGGGAGGGTTCTTGTCCTTGGGAACCTCCTGCACGTTGTTGGCGGCGTACCACTCCATGGCCTTTTTACCGTAATGGCAAGATGCCAAATCCGACCGAAACAGTACGGAACAACCGTGTTTCTTCAGGAAAGGCAGCAGACGTTTATTCAAACAATCTTTCACGTAAATTTCTTGGTTGCCAGTCCTGAAAGCTATGAAAATGCTTTTCAAGCCACAGGTTTGGCTTGCCAAACCAGATATTTCTTCGCGAGCTTTTACAGTTTCATGTGCTTGAAAATATCTGCTACCTTTTCCTTTCCTTTTGCAGTATAAAACTCCTGTTCCGAAAGCTGCTTGTAGTCGGCTTTGGCGTTGGTTTCGTCGTCCATTACCACGCAGTCAAACTTCGTCAGCATCGTCGTGTACAGCCTCCGGGATCGCGCTATGGCCGTCGTATTTTGTTTATCATCGCGATTTGGAGTCACTACTTTCTTGTAAGTCAATAGTCCGGCTCGTTTTTTGGCTCGACGCACGATTGTAGACGATACACCCAGCTTATTTGCGGCATATCGGAGAGAGAGGTAAGGGTTTCGCTTGAAACTACCGACAACTCTCTTTGTCGTCTCAGCGGCTTCCGGTTTTCGATTTCCCCCCGATCCAGACTTCCTGGCTGTCGACAAACGTTCCCCAAACACTTTAATTACATTTGTAATGGTTGATTTGGCAACTTTTAGCGATTTTGCCAGCTTTGCGTACGAGTAGCTCGGATTTTCGCGATGCGCGAGCAAAATTTTGATACGCTGCTCTTCTTCCTTGGACGGGATTTTGACAACTGAAGAGTGAATTCCAAAATCAAAATAGGAGCAACATTCTACACACACACCTTCAAAATGAGGGGTGTTCAGGTTTTTTAAATGCAAAATTGAAAGAAATACGTCAAGTTGATATTGACCAAATTTTGACCGTATCACCCTTTTCTTGTTATTAAAAATTTTCTCTTAACATTAATATTTGATAACATTACCTTTCAAACTGCAGTCATCTATGAATATGCATGTCTTATTCTCATTGGAAGTTAGTTATAAATTTACAATTTGAATACTTGAATGACTTTTCGCATTTTAATGTTCGATTTCTTGCTAAAACGTACTAATTTTAGTATTTTGTAGATGTTTCTGATTTTTTTTAATATTTAAAAAAAAATTCTTTGCTTATCAACACTCTAAACTATTTTAGATTCTGTTCCACTAATTTGATCATCTTTAAAAAAAACATAGGTAACTTTAATATTGAATCTACACAACTTAGAACTTAAAATTAAAAAAAAAAATACACAAACAGCCGATTATTCTCAAATGTAAACAAAAATTGATTAAATGACTCGATTTTATTTATAAACAGTGCTTTTAAATCAATTTGGGCAGAGAAATTGAAATTTTCTGTAATGCGCCGAATACTTTTGTCCAGCTAAAAATGGAGAACTAATTAAGTCTTCTTCCCTTCTTGTTATGGTAGCAGAGTAAAGCATTGTAAATTCCATGTGCTTAGAAAGAGAACATTTCACGGAACCTACCCACTTAAAAATTTATGTAAATACCACAAAATATTAACAGTTATATTGAATAAATGCGCTAAGTTAAGTTATTCCGAATACTTTAGTCCAGAAGTGTATGTGGCAAATTTGCCGAATATAGTACCGTATCAAATTCCTGAAAACTTAATCAAGCTACTAATGCATAACTTGTTAAACAAAAGTTACAAATGGACGCGAATGCCGCAAGGTAGTAATGAAACCAAAAAAAAAAGCTACAAAGGTTCGAATTTTGCAAAGTTATTAAAAATAAATTTGCACTCAACTTGGGTGTTTTTCAGTGCTGAGTCAAAGTTTTTCCTTCAACCGATGGAATCAGCCACGATACCAGCTTGAGCATTGAATTCTTAAAACCCGGAGGGCCTCTTTTTCTCCTTATCAGTCGCTCTATTCTTGGTCTCACCACTGGGGTCTTCCGTACCGGAATAACGTTTTACACTTGATTTTTTAAAAATTTTGAAACTTATTTCACAAGGTTGAAATGGAAACTGATCTAATCAAGCAAGCAGTTGACTATACTTTGAACTTTTAAATTCACTTCATTTCCGACACATAGTTCGAATCATATGTTGATTTCCCCCGACGCGTCGCGACGAAGGCAACGTCGCCTGCATGGTGTGTTGATAGCTTGTTTGTTTGCAAACTATGAAGATCCGAGCACTAAACATTCAGCTTCTGGCAGGATCCCATCTGTGGATTTTTATGCGGAGTGCATCCAAAGAGTCTTGTTGTTTTCTGTAAAATAAAATTAAGGACAAAACAGCATCAGTAATGGATGATTCTCAGAAAATAATTTCATTCTAAATGCGTTTTTATTAATCAAGATTGAGCTTTTACTTACCTTAATTAGGTATTTTTTGGTCATCTATTTGAAACTTATTCGCAAGAACAAACAGCAAACGACTAATGACTTTGTTGACAAATGTATGTGCGGTATCAATAATTTCATGTAAATATCCTTGAAAGTGCATTCACAATGGAACCATGTGAGTTTCGAATGCGATTTGCATGTAAATCTCCTTGCAAATACACATATGTTATAACTCTTTTTCATATAGCGATGATTGTTTACATGAAATGCAAGATTACATGTTTCTAATACAACAGTATTATAACACCTGATAACCCGATTCCTTTCTACTCATGTAGTTGCATGTAATATTACGTGGATTTTTCTAAGTGTGTTGTTTTAAAGATACATCCAAAATAGTAATGCCCCACTCTTTTGTTGAATGTACCGCTTTTTCCTCAATATGTCATGCTTTTTTTCTTGAAAAACTTTCATAAAGTTAACTGATAAACACTGGAAAAAAATCAAACTTAAGCTTCAATTTGAATTCTGTGATGAACAAAAATTCTTTCAAATTCGTCTTTTTCTCAAAATAAACAGCATTTTTTATAGCTTATATAAGACAGTACTGATAACTCTAAAGCTCTTAGAGTATCAGCAGCGGTCAGGTGTCAAAGCTATAATAACACTCCATTTTGACACTTCGACGGCGCACCGCAAGGTTTCAAACCAGGTGTTATCTTGCTCCTGGGTGTTAAAAAGCGAGCCAGGAGTCAAATATGAATACCGACCTGCTCCTGATTTGACAGGTGCTAAAGTGTCTGGGGAAAATTTACAAAAGAAAATAGCAACAAACAACAACAACACCTATCGATGCGTCACCAGTGGCAAAAATGGGAACCAGTTTAGCACTTACCAGTGCGCAAATGAGCTGCCAAAGCTGAAATAAGACCGAAAATGTGTCCCGGGTTAACACCTGAGATAGCACTTACCGGTACTGATGCTCTTAGCACTATAGTAAGATTCTGATTCAGCTTAAAGTTCTTGGAGCGCGTTCAATCAATGTAAGAAGAAAATATTGCTTAAGTTGCTTCCAAATGATTAAAGAATTATAGAGATTTTTTTCGCCAGAATCTCAATTAAATTGCCTTATATTATACACCAGTCGGCAGTCACTACTTTTTTTTGACTCAATTGTCCAAAGTATAAACATATAGATAAAGATGGAATTTTTAAACAAATTACAAATCAAAATAATTTTTATACAACAAAAACAAAGATTTTTTACGCGGTATCAAATCAGCCGTTTACATGTACGACTTGAAAGATTTTCTCTCAAAAAACGTGTTAACCGAGGAAATTAACGGTGCTTATGGCAAAAAACCGTGTTAATAGAAGTCATGTGAGAAAAACTGAGGTAAATTTACCCCCGTTAAAAAAAACCTTAGTGCACATTCTATGAAGAACTTTGGCTGATGGTATACGTATATGATAAAAGGCTACACAATCAAGCTATAAGAGTTTTTTTTTTAAATATCCCGCTTGTTACGGCTGTGTCCCGTTTTTTTTTCGTGAAATGTCCCAATTTTTTCTGAAAGTATCTGGCAAGCCTACCCGAATCGGCTAAATGTCTTTTTTAACTTTTTTTAAGGAAGGTTTAAGTTTAATAATGTTTTTGGACGGAATGTTTTATGCTTGGGTTATGATCTGTTTGATTTCCAAATGACTACTTGACTACTTAATACTTTGTATGTCAACGAAAGTGTAGCTTTATCATTAGTCATGCTTTCGCTTTGAGCCTCTTTAAAACCCTTTAAACCGCTTCTATGCACTTCACACTCCTCGATAAGTGCAACGGAGTGACATAAAATCGAACAAAAACCCATTCGTTGGAAATCGATCTGGATAAAGGCTTTACGGTGTCAAACACTGATAACAGGAAACCCAGTTTTGATTACCGTTGCGCCGTATCAGCGTGCTCGGGGTGCCATGCAGTGGGTAAGATGAGCAAACAAAACAATGACTCTCCCCAAGCGTTTGCTTCGTTATCACCAAATTGACCAGATGCTTCTGTCCGCTTCGTTCGCTCACTTGAAACCAGGCAAATCAGTGTGTGAGGCCAATGATTATTCATCGGCATTGGTTCACCGGCCTATTACTTGTACCAATTTAGGGTAAACACCATATCTCTCGGATTTCGGCAATCGGAGACAAACGCTTCTGGCTGGCTGGACCTGATAAGAACCACCGATTTTGAACCGTATGCCTGGGTGTTCGACCCATGATTGGCATTGCCAGGTCGTGAACTGAACAGTTGTTTACCGGCCGGCTACGGGAACGCTTCAGGTATCCCCGGGATTGTTTGGGGTATTCGACGATTTTCGTTGAACACAAGGTTTCGTTGTGCGTTGTGCGAAAATACTATCTCGTGCGTGGGTAAATTTTTGCATGTGAGCTGCACGTGAAGCTAAACGGTTAGTTGATTAAGTGACAACCCGCAAATTGCTAGCAATTTTGAGTCCAGTATGTAGTAGCTAAATCGGTGCGACCTTGAACTTCAAACGAATCGCAAGTACTTAACGTTGCTAATCTCCCGTGCAATCGGTTCGATTTGATGGATTGAATTATTACCCCCTACTTAAGAGATGAAGCTATTACCATAATCACCACACACTCACACATCACGGGCGGCGATGCGGTAGCTTAATTAATTTGATTTCTTATCAAATTGCAGGTGATTTGTGACTGGAATCCAAAATGCGTCAGATTGAGTGGGCCCCGCTGAATGTGCCCTTAAGGCGCCGGCTAGAAACCCTCAGTGCCTTCCTGTGGATGTGTTTGTTCTTGTTCGGCGAACTATGGATGTTGTTGTACTATGTGTATCTATTGGTACGTAGCGGCAGCTTTCGATTTTTCATTTCTTGAATTGGTACTAGAGTTTCATGGTGTCATCGATTTTTAGATCTTTGGAGGAATTTATGCTAAGACGTTTTGCATCCTGTATGGCGCTTTTATCTACTATGATCGTGAAGCTGGCCAGAATGGTGGACGAGGTCAAGGGTAAGTGAGGTATTTGATACATCATACCGAAAATAACCTTAAAATGGGGCGAATAGGGACAAAATCCGGTAACAGAACAGGGACAAATTTTGAACAATGTTTTAGAAATAAATTTTCTTGAAAGTGCAACTTTTAATTTGAGATTTGAAAAAAATCAATTTATGTAAAACAGACATTATAAGTTTTTTTCTCGTTTTGTCCACATTTATTATTGTTCCAAATCATGGTTTTTTTATGGAAGATGTTTAACAGAAAAAAGACAGTAACTCGATAATTTTCAGAAATGAAAACAAAATTTAACTATAAAATACCTTTAAAAAAAAGGACTCCTTCAATATTCGTGTTTAAATAGGAGCATGATACTACTCCTTTTTTATCACACTTTCAAAATTGTAAACTTGATAACGATTTCATTTTTATGAAACTTTTAAATTATATGAATTTTATTAAATTAAATTAAATTAAATTTATTATAATCGAACAGATGGAGGGACCTACATTGATTCTGAAGTGCAAATGCAATTATATTCAACAAATGTTTAAAAAAAAGTTTAAAATGGTTTTTTATCGGATCATTTGCTTTTGAATATTGATTGTCTTAATTTTATATAAGCTCAAATTGAAAAAAAAATCCAACTCAAGATCGCATCACGAAAAGCGTTAAAATAATAAGTTGTAAGCCAATTTTGCTAAAGATTGTGGATAATTTCTAATTATTGAATATTTATTGTTTTGATGAATTTTCAGAATTTGGGTTGACCCTTTTTTGCAGACCCCAAACTCTAAACTCTCAATTTCTAACTCTTAATCAAATTTTAAGGAATACTAAAATGATTCAAGAGTAATGATCGCGGCTTAAAAAAAAAGCCAGAACCTCAAAATCTTATTAATATCGAATTCCAATAAGATAAGGCTAAGCTTGCCAGATGTTTACCGATTTCGTTAACTCTATTACGAAATCAAACGAAAATTTAAGCTGGTTTGTGAGTATGTATTTTGCTTCCAAATTTTTTAGCAAATTCTATCAAGATTAACATGAACGATTTTTTGGAAACTTAACATAAGATTTAAAATTTATTTATGTGTTTTGATATAAATAACAGGTTTTCAAGCGCTTTTCTTCATTATTTTTAATTAATAATTTTATATTAGCCCGGATGTTGGCAGAAAAATATTTGGAAAGGTTAGGTTAGAATGATTCTGGATTTGTTGGTTCCAAATTTGCTTATAAACGTTAAAATTCGATGTCTATGATCAGATTTCGGATTCTTTATTACTTTTTTTTTGTATTGAAATCCAGTCTGTATCATAATTGAGAAAAGAAAATCTGATTTGAATCTTGATTCTGCAATTTAAACCTCAACTAGATGCATTTTTTCATTTTCGAAACTCATCATTTCGGTTTGTGAAAAAAATTAAAATTACAACTATTACAACATTTCATCTTTAAATTCTTTTGCAGATTTGGAACTAAAGAAAGTTTCATAATGGTGATCCAGAATTTAAAAATCATAAACAGTTGAATTCAGATTTTGAACTCAGGTTCAAAAGGCAAGATTCATATCCGGAATTTGAATAAAAAGTTCAGATTCAACTCGAAGTTAAATTTTATAATCAAGATCAACATATCAATGTGAGAACTTCATTAACGATTCAAACTATAGGTAATCGCAGTTTCGAAGTTTTAATGCTGGTTTCAAAATTTGAATTTTATATTTAACTAGCTGACCCGGTGTGCTTTGCTACACCTTTCAAAATCAAATTATATTTTCAAAAATTATTCAAATTTTTATTGGTTTGTTGGCATTATTTTAAATCAAATTATAACATAATTCATTAGCAACCGCTTTAAAATGAGAGATGCAGCTGGAGTTTTGAATTGCAACATAAATATGATTCAAATTTGTGTTAAACATCTGATAATGTTAATCTGTCTGGAGGGTCTCAAATTAATCGTGCGCAAACAATATAACTTATAAAATATGGTTGTTTTTGCTTGATATGTTCTGGATTTATGCAAAAAACGGATAAGAGAGCCCCCTCCCCTGTCCTTCCCTTCACCTTCTGCTGAATGGAGGTCGTGATCTTTAATAATCATACCCATTTTTTTCGTTCCCAAAAATCCTTTTATATAAAAAGTAGTTCCATTGCATTGGTTTATAAGTTTTTAAGCTTTACAACAAAATGTATATGGAGCCTCCTCCTTTCTTCCCCTCTCTACACTGTAAAGCGTAAGGGTCTATAAC
This sequence comes from Uranotaenia lowii, assembly GCF_029784155.1. Taxonomy (NCBI): domain Eukaryota; kingdom Metazoa; phylum Arthropoda; class Insecta; order Diptera; family Culicidae; genus Uranotaenia; species Uranotaenia lowii. The sequence continues at coordinate 142,018,810 of NC_073693.1, forward strand.
AATCGTAGAAACATATCTCGTTGTTGTTGTAGTTTTTGAGTTGTGCATGAATAACTGTAACATGAAACTTCCCTCCCTCTTTCTTTTCTCCCCGCTGGAAAAAGGAAGGGGTCTCAAACAATCATAAGAATATGTCACGTTCCCAAATACCCGCCCATGCCAAATTTGGTTCCATTTGTTTAATTAGTTATTGAGTTATGTAAAAAATTATAAAAAAGGCCCCCTCCCCACTTTATATCTCCCTACTGGAAAGAGGGAGGGGTCCAGATAATTGTAGAAATATTTTTCGTATCCAAATACCCTCCCATGTCAAATTTGGTTCCATTTGCATTATTAGTTTTTGAGTTATGTGTAAGAATATGAAAGAGGCCCCCTCCCCCTTTCTACTGGAAAGAGGGAGGGGTCTCAAATAATCATAAAAATATTTTTCGTATAAAAATACCTGTCCATGTCAAATTTGGTTCCAATATCTTAATTGATTTCGTGTTATATGAAAAATTGTAAGGTAGCCTCCCTCCCCCCTTCCTATCACCCTACTGAGAGGAGGGAGGGGTACCTAATATTCATAGAAATATTACCCGTCCCCAAATACCACACCATGCCAAATTTGATACCATTTGCTTGATTGGTTCTCGAGTTATGCAAACAATTGTATATTATTTGGGAGGCCCCTCCCTCCCTTCCTGTTAGGGGGGGGGGGGTCTCAAACCATAATAGGAACCTTCTCCGGCCTCCAATACCCCCACCTACCAAGTTTCACGTAAATCGGTTCAGTAGTTTCTGAGTCTATGGGGAACAGACAGACAGACAGACAGACAGAAATTCATTTTTATATACCTACTAGCTGACCCGTTGTGCTTTGCTACACCTTCCGGAAATAAATGTAATTTGTAAAAATTTATTAAAATTTAGATTTTAGAGAGCATTGTTTTAAATCATACCTCATTATACTTCAGAACCAACAACTTTGAAATGAGAGCTGCAGCTGCAGTTCTGAATAGCAATTTAAAGATGGTATATATTATTTACTGATCTCTAAACTCGTTTTTCAAGATCTGAAATTTGTACTCTGTACCCATAAAAAACCTTTTTAAATATCGTCCCTTCTTTGAGAAGCTCTTTATCTTAAATTTACATGGGAGCTCTCCCATCTTTTTCAATTTTGTCCCCCACTGCTTGAAGAAGGTGGGCAAATTTAACCGGCTCGATACCCAAACAGCACTTATCATGGTAATGAAAAATATATTAAATTAGTTATGTATTAAATACAGTGCAAATTTCTTTTTTTTAAATTAATTTACTACGGTAAACATATAAATATTTAAAAAAAATATCAGTTGCATCACTAAATAAGTTCTCAGCGTTTTTTTTTTATTTTTTCTTTGAAAGTCAAATTTTCAAAAATTTAGTTAAAAACAAATTTCTAAGTTTACATTTGTCCCGCATATTGGGGCAAGTGTCAATGCAAAGCTTATTTACAGATGTGTCAGAGTAATGGCTTTAAAATGGATTTAATACGAATTCCTGTTTTTTGTTTTATCAAGTTTCACTGATACCTCTGCAGTATTCCTGCAATATAAATTTATGTTTGTTACTCCACTTTTAACAAATGCTGTTCAAAGGGAATGACCTTCATTTACAAAGACATTTAAGAATTTTCAATATCCGCTGCAGTTTCAACATTCGGAATACCCCTTCTGGTCTTTCCAACATATTGAATCATTTTGAAGATGAATTTCTTAAAAGTTCGCCGTTTGCCCTTGCCCCACCGTGTAAGTTGACAGAGAGGAATATTGTTTTTAACACTTTAAGGGTAAACTAAAAATTTCTTTTAAAAATTTTGCGTCCAGTTGAATATCGGTTCTAAAGTCTCGCTTTTCAAAAACGAAGCGGATTAAAAGTCTCTTTTATGCAGCCATGTAATACAAAAACACTTTTCATGTTAAGTACGTACTTGAATTGGTATGTAAGCAAAAAGTACAATGGTTTTTTTCAGAATTATTTAAAATAAAAAGCTCCCATTTTTATTTCTAAATTCGTTTCAGTTGTGTATTTGGGCCGAAGTAACAATTTCTAGAAGAAAACCTAATTTTTATTTTTTTTTTTAACAGAAAAAGTTGAACGTTTGAACATGTTCTAATGTTCCTTGAATGAAAAGACGAATGCTACCTACATTAACACGAACTAAATATGGAAGTTTTTTAGCAAATCTTTCAATTGGTTTTGATTCGATTAATAAAATACCAATCCGTGTCACATCTAGGTGTCATTTATTACCACGTGCTGTGTACAAATCAAATAAGCAAGAAAAAAACACATCTAGGTTGCATATCGCCCCACGTGTTTGAGAAACAGGCGCCTTATTGTTAAATTGTTAAAATCAATGAACAGTGTGCTTTGGTTACCATCCTCTTGCGACGACGTTCGCTCGCCCATGGAGACGAAAAACAAACCCCTCAAAGAAAATATGCTTGGTTGAGAAATACGCGCCAAAATATTTTTACTGATCAGTATGCTATGCCTGGGTTACTTTCCTTTTGCGACGCTGGCTCGCGACGCCTCGACCATAGAGACGAAAAAACAAACCGCCCAAAGGAAAAAAAATCTCAAGAAAATGGATGTCATGACTTTAATTTGTTTCGAAAAACTACAAATTTTGTATGGAAGCCCCCCCTCCCTTAAGTCGGATGGAGTTTTGACTATTACAGAAACCATCCCCGGCCTCAAAAACCCTCAGATGCCAGTTTTGACGACGATCGGTTCAGTAGTTTCCGAGTCTATAGGGAACAGACAGACAGACAAACATTCATTTTTATATATATAGATAATGCTCAAAATATGGATTCACCACATCCAGAACTTGAAATTAATTTTGCAAACTGATTTCTCAATTACGAGTTAAAATTTAATTTGATTTCTGTTCTTTAATTCATGTTGTGGATTTTTGATGATTTTTATTGCTCTGAGTATTGATTTTGATTGTAATTGACTTTCATTTAGATGAAGCTAAGAACTCTGATCATGTTTATTATCATCTTATAATTCAATTGTTTTTTTTTCTATATCGATATCCTGGTTTCAGGTTAAGCAAACTGAATCTGATCCCCGTTTATAATTATTTAACCTTAGATCATTGGAATCATGTCACTTCAAAAATCAATCACAAACTATCATACATGTTTAAACATTTTATTCAAATTTCGAACTCAGAATTAAAAAATCCATCCAAACAAGTTTTTCAAAAATCAATGACTAGGTTATCGAAAATTTTCTCAAACGTTCAAACTTTGTTCAATCATAAATTTAAAACTAATGTACATGAACAGGTACACGGATGAGCAGTAAACGGTAGATTTTCTTGGAATCATATATTGCTCATTCGTCTACATTTGATTTATCAAATTGCTCATTATATTGGTCAAATTGGACCAAAAATGTATCAATCGGCAATAACAACAATGACAACGAAAGTTGTACTTTTTGCATTTATAAAAATCTATATTTTTCAAATTATTTAATCTATTTTACTTTTATTTCATTGAGAATTTTAACTTACCTAAAAGTATGACTTTTTGCTAGTTTTTTTAAATTGTTTGAGCTGTTGCGAGACATGTTATTGTTTCAAAATTAATTGAATTAAATTTAATGCCTAATTTCTTTTTCAGCGTGAAATGGATGCGCAACTTGTATATCTGGAAGCTGTTCCACTCGTACTTCCCCGCGAAGCTACACAAAACGGTTGACCTTCCAGCCAATCGGAACTACATCTTCGCAGCCTTCCCTCATGGAGTTCTCAGGTAAAGATCCAAAGCAGTATTTAAGAGTATATTGTAAATTATGCTCGATAGGATGTATTATCACTGTTGCTTGCCGGAATACTTGGAGCATAATATGTTAAATGGTTCATTTATCCGTAGTTTGTCTGAGAAACCGTTTTTTTCTCTACTGATTCATGTTATCATGGGTGAATCGTTGTCATGTATCTTTGCAGCTTTTATCGAAACTATTCTCAAGCCGGGAATCTGAAATTTGGTATTTGTGTATCAAGAGAAATCAGGAATTCATTTCAATCTTCATCACAGCATTATTCCCATTTTTCGTGTAAAGATAATTCATCAATTATCAAAAATCTATGTATTCTAGTTTGCTTGAACCAAAATTGGTGAAACTTGTTTGTAAACTATCAAAAACGTGCATGTAAACATGTTAGATGTACGCGCATTAATAGCATCATGAGTGAATGTTTGCCAGATTACCATATTTAGTACGTAAGTATATTTGATATATTTGATATATCTGGTGATGAAATCCTATTTCAAATTGAGTGGATGAAAAGATCTCGTTCATCTTAAATTTCTTACGAAATTTCAATATATGAATTTAATAGTTTTACAAATTTATGACAGTAATTTCACTCATATTAAAATAGGATTTTAGTTATTCAAAATTTATCAAACCGGTCAACAGTTTTGATTTCTCAATAAAAACTTTCATAATACCCATTTGTCTCATTCCAGCACTAGCACATTTATGTCTTTTGCGACAGATCACAACAAGTTCTACCAGCTGTTTCCGGGAATACGCTCTCGGGCTTGCACACTCAACTTCCACTTCGTTATACCCTTTTTCCGGGATCTTATCCTAAGCTGGGGCTTGGCTTCATGCTCCTCCAAAAGTGTGATCAACATGCTGACGGCATCGAACGACCCCAACCATCCAAAGAACCGTGATGGCTACACCGCAAACGCCGTAGTGCTAGTCGTTGGAGGTGCTGCGGAATCGCTACACAGTCGCCCGGATAACTACAGGCTTGTACTGAAGAACCGCAAAGGGTTCTGTAAGCTTGCACTCAAGACCGGTTCTCCGATTGTTCCGGTTATAAACTTTGGAGAAGTGTGCTTGTTCGACCAACCACCGAACCCGCTGGGATCGAAGCTCCGAAATTTCCAGGAGTGGGTCAAGAATAGCACCGGTATTGCTCCGGCGGCCTTCCGAGGGCGAGGATTCTTCCAGTATACTTACGGAATCATTCCTAGGCGGCACCCACTGGATACTTTAAGTAAGTATAAAATTATTTTATGGATAAGAAACTCCTAGCAAAGAGACATTTTATTTCAATTTTAGTTGGAGCACCGGTGGAAGTGAAAAAGATTGCTGAACCCACACAAGCGGATGTGGACGAACTGCATGACAGGTTCTGCAAGGCTTTGATTAGTACGTTTGAGCAGAATAAGGCTAGGTTTATTAAAAACCATAAAAATGTTCAAATAGTTTTGGAATAAATTAAAATGATGCGCTTATTAAATGTTGCAGTTTCGCTACCAGCCGAAATTTCTCTACAAGCTTACTTTATCCTGTATATAAACGACACTCATAAGACCAGGTGTCATCTACGGGCACGAGACGGTGATGTTGCTCGAGGAAGGCCTGTACACACTCGGAGCATTCGAGTGACGAGTGTTAAGAACCATCTTTGGCGGTGTGCAAGAGAACGGAGTGTAAAGTCGAAGGATGAACCACGAGCTCGCGCGGCTTTACGGCAAACCCAGTATCCAGAACGTGGTGAAGGCTGGACGGGTACGTTGGGCAGAACATGTTGGTAATGTCGGTCGACCGTCAAGCAAAACAGGTGTTAGCTGCTGTATCAAAAAGACAAAGAGTGATTTTTCGGTCAGGGAATGTTATGTGGAAACAGTGACAAAATAGCTATCGCTAACTACAGTTATTTAATGTTCAGTCTGGCAAAGATTTTTTATCGGTTGGTCACCCAGGTGGTAAATCTTGTTTACGCATTGCATCACAAGTCACGACGAGCCACCGTGTTCATCCAGTATGCTACTCTGGTCCATGGGTGCAATTGATCGTCTCTATATACTTTTTTTTAAAGATGGAAATTTTACTTCAGACCATAACAGTCTGGTTTGTTTGCTGCCGTGAGTGGGTTTGTCCCACTAAAACCACCTTGGGCTTCGTATGACAGATGTGCCACTTGGTTGCACATGCATTTATACACCTCACCATTTCCTTTTTATTCTTCCTCATTCTTGGTCTTTCTTCTTTATCCTCTCTCCTTTTTCCTCTTTTGCGGCACAGCTCTTTTGATGGTTACGAGCAGGCTTCCGAAAAGTACTGGCGAACGACAGTATTCTTGCGAACGTCGCACGTGCACCTCGATGAAAGCTTTCCGAATATTTCTTCCCCGACAGTTCTAAAAGGAGCGGTCGTGCGATGTACAGCGAGGCCTTGTTTTACCTCATGCGAGAGTTTGTTCGTGGGTATGAAAGTTTTTTTAAGCTTCGTGACAGATTTCAATGCGTTGAATTTCGCATGACAGTACTACCTACTCCGTCCGACTGTAGCCGAGATTCGCTTTGGATTATCATCCACGCTCGGGCCGAGTTAATTTCGAACGAGCGTAGGTATGAACTTCTTTCTCGCTTAAGGGGAGGAGGGGGGGTGATCACCCCGATCACCCTCCTCATAGGACCCTATAGGATAGAAGGTAATCATATCGCCTAACCTGCACCGGCACCACACACTGCTCGATGGCTCGTTCGATCTATTCGATTCGAGCAGCAGCGCATACGATCGGGCATAAGTACGGTATGGGCACGACAGTCACCCGTGACAGTCCTGCAAAAACTGTCACGCCCTGCAGCCGACAGTTAGGATGAAATTATTTTCGAAACAGGAGGCATGAAGGGATGAAGACCGAACTGTCGGTTGGGTTCGCTACAGCTTAAAGCACAACACTTTCGGCAACGCATGCTTTGAGAAGATTGTTCAGATACAGCCTGGGTTCTCGCACGTGTGCGATGTAGCCGAAGCAATACGATTCGTTACCGACGGTACAGCAGCGAACCGAGTGGTAAGGAAAAACCGAGACAGTTTGTATGGCAAGAAAAAAGCTGTCATAGCAAAGCTGTACTTTTCGGAAGCCTGGTTACGAGCTGAACTTCGGTTTTTTGGTGGACTACCTGAAGCATAACTCCCTCCATCCAGATGCCAACCCTTTTAACGGACACCGTTGCAAGGTCTTTTACCTCCTCGATTGTTTCACTGGAGATCATGAGCACGAGAAAATTAAAACGAGCACACATATAGGATCTCAGCAAAACTTCATGTCTCTTTGAAGAGATCTAAATTCTAATAAGACCTAATCGTAGGGGAACTAGGGGTGATTCGCACACGTTAAGAAAAGTCTTCTATAACACGTAAATGAAGAATGTAACCCAGTGAATTCAAAAATAGTTTTGAAAGGGGACTGTTCTTAACCAAAAATTTATACACAAAAAAACTTGAACCAATACCATACGTCCTAATTGTTAAATTTCGAAAGACTTTCTAGAGTATGATTTCCAATTCCCTTAGGGGCAAAGAGCGCATATGTGCGTACCCAAACGCGCCGGTGTAAGGTTAACCGTTAATTGATTCAAGTTCCCCAGATGGAAAAATGTATTGCTACGCGCAGTGCTGCCAGATATACTGACATTTTTGTAAATAGTAAATTTAATCTATGTACATACACTGAGGTTTTTTTTACGCGGTTTTTTTTTTACACGGTTTTTTTACGCGGCTTTTTTTACGCGGATTTTCGAATTAACGCGGTTTTTTTTTACGCGGATTTTCGAATTAACGCGGTTTTTTTTTACGCGGATTTTCGAATTAACGCGGTTTTTGAGAGAAAATATTCTAAGACTTTTTCAAAGGAAAACACTTAGAATCTTTTTGTAGTAGGGAAAATCTTAGCTCTGAGACTAAGAACGTGATACATGAGATCTGAGACCTGAGACCTGAGACTTGAGACCTGCAATATGAGACTCGAAATCTGAGACATGAGACATGAGACCCGAGACTTGAGACCTGAGACCTGAGACATGAGACATGAGACATGAGACATGAGACATGAGACATGAGACATGAGACATGAGACATGAGACATGAGACATGAGACATGAGACATGAGACATGAGACCTGAGACATGAGACATGAGACCTAAGACATGAGACCTGAGACATGAGACATGAGACATGAGACCTGAGACATGAGACCTGAGACATGATACCTGAGACATGAGACATGAGACCTGAGACATGAGACATGAGACCTGAGACATGAGACATGAGACCTGAGACATGAGACATAAGACCTAAGACATGAGACCTGAGACATGAGACCTGAGACATGAGACCTGAGATATGAGACATGAGACCTGAGACATGGAACATGAGACCTGAGACATGAGACGATCTGAATTCCACACTGTCAAATAAGCCTCACTATATTCTACTATTCTATTAATCTAATTGATTTTGTTTTTCATCTTAAAAATAAACTATCATTGTACGCAAATTTTTAAATAATCATGGTTCTTATGCGTTTTTTTAGTAACGTGCTTTTTTGCGCGATTTTTTTAATTAAAATGGATTTTTACGTGGATTTTCGAATTTCGGGTTTTTTTACGCGGATTTTCGAATTAACGAAGTTTTTTTTTTACGCGGATTTTCGAATTAACGCTGTTTTTTTTTACGCGGATTTTCGAATTAACGCGGTTTTTTTTACGCGGATTTTCGAATTAACGCGGTTTTTTTTTACGCGGTTTTTTTTTACACGGGACGAAATACCGCGTAAAAAAAAACCTCAGTGTATATGAAATCCAGGAATTTCAAATATTTCCGTTTATATTCAAGTTATGTTTTCCAATTCAACATAGAAATTTCTTTCAAAGTATTGTGATGTAAACTGCACATAAATTCAAACAAATGTGAAATATGCTTATAGATAGAAGGACATGGCGCGCTTCTCCCTGTCTTGACATGTTTGTTAAAAATCGTTCAAATAAAAGAAATAATAATTAAATAAGGAAATTTTTCATTGTGTGATGAATATATAGACCAATGTTCATCATTAGAACAGATGGCCGGGGTTTTTTTTCCACTTTTAGATGCCGTATGAGAAAATTAGAAAAATTTCAATAAAAACTTCTAATATTTACCGACGGTACAGCAGCGAACCGAGTGGTAAGGAAAAACCGAGACAGTTTGTATGGCAAGAAAAAAGCTGTCATAGCAAAGCTGTACTTTTCGGAAGCCTGGTTACGAGCTGAACTTCGGTTTTTTGGTGGACTACCTGAAGCATAACTCCCTCCATCCAGATGCCAACCCTTTTAACGGACACCGTTGCAAGGTCTTTTACCTCCTCGATTGTTTCACTGGAGATCATGAGCACGAGAAAATTAAAACGAGCACACATATAGGATCTCAGCAAAACTTCATGTCTCTTTGAAGAGATCTAAATTCTAATAAGACCTAATCGTAGGGGAACTAGGGGTGATTCGCACACGTTAAGAAAAGTCTTCTATAACACGTAAATGAAGAATGTAACCCAGTGAATTCAAAAATAGTTTTGAAAGGGGACTGTTCATAACCAAAAATTTATACACAAAAAAACTTGAACCAATACCATACGTCCTAATTGTTAAATTTCGAAAGACTTTCTAGAGTATGATTTCCAATTCCCTTAGGGGCAAAGAGCGCATATGTGCGTACCCAAACGCGCCGGTGTAAGGTTAACCGTTAATTGATTCAAGTTCCCCAGATGGAAAAATGTATTGCTACGCGCAGTGCTGCCAGATATACTGACATTTTTGTAAATAGTAAATTTAATCTATGTACATACACTGAGGTTTTTTTTACGCGGTTTTTTTTTTTACACGGTTTTTTTACGCGGCTTTTTTTACGCGGATTTTCGAATTAACGCGGTTTTTTTTTACGCGGATTTTCGAATTAACGCGGTTTTTTTTTACGCGGATTTTCGAATTAACGCGGTTTTTGAGAGAAAATATTCTAAGACTTTTTCAAAGGAAAACACTTAGAATCTTTTTGTAGTAGGGAAAATCTTAGCTCTGAGACTAAGAACGTGATACATGAGATCTGAGACCTGAGACCTGAGACTTGAGACCTGCAATATGAGACTCGAAATCTGAGACATGAGACATGAGACCCGAGACTTGAGACCTGAGACCTGAGACATGAGACATGAGACATGAGACATGAGACATGAGACATGAGACATGAGACATGAGACATGAGACATGAGACATGAGACATGAGACATGAGACCTGAGACATGAGACATGAGACCTAAGACATGAGACCTGAGACATGAGACATGAGACATGAGACCTGAGACATGAGACCTGAGACATGATACCTGAGACATGAGACATGAGACCTGAGACATGAGACATGAGACCTGAGACATGAGACATGAGACCTGAGACATGAGACATAAGACCTAAGACATGAGACCTGAGACATGAGACCTGAGACATGAGACCTGAGATATGAGACATGAGACCTGAGACATGGAACATGAGACCTGAGACATGAGACGATCTGAATTCCACACTGTCAAATAAGCCTCACTATATTCTACTATTCTATTAATCTAATTGATTTTGTTTTTCATCTTAAAAATAAACTATCATTGTACGCAAATTTTTAAATAATCATGGTTCTTATGCGTTTTTTTAGTAACGTGCTTTTTTGCGCGATTTTTTTAATTAAAATGGATTTTTACGTGGATTTTCGAATTTCGGGTTTTTTTACGCGGATTTTCGAATTAACGAAGTTTTTTTTTTACGCGGATTTTCGAATTAACGCTGTTTTTTTTTACGCGGATTTTCGAATTAACGCGGTTTTTTTTACGCGGATTTTCGAATTAACGCGGTTTTTTTTTACGCGGTTTTTTTTTTACACGGGACGAAATACCGCGTAAAAAAAAACCTCAGTGTATATGAAATCCAGGAATTTCAAATATTTCCGTTTATATTCAAGTTATGTTTTCCAATTCAACATAGAAATTTCTTTCAAAGTATTGTGATGTAAACTGCACATAAATTCAAACAAATGTGAAATATGCTTATAGATAGAAGGACATGGCGCGCTTCTCCCTGTCTTGACATGTTTGTTAAAAATCGTTCAAATAAAAGAAATAATAATTAAATAAGGAAATTTTTCATTGTGTGATGAATATATAGACCAATGTTCATCATTAGAACAGATGGCCGGGGTTTTTTTTCCACTTTTAGATGCCGTATGAGAAAATTAGAAAAATTTCAATAAAAACTTCTAATATTTTTTTTTTAATTTTCGTTTTTCGTCAAATTTACATAAAATGGAAAACTTTGAAGGTCCACAAATGTTTAGGAACGCACAATAATGTGAATAGAACAGATTGGCATTTTCAGAAATGTTGAAAAATGTTTGTTTAGTGAAAGTTGCCCTACATCATTCAAGGATATAATAGCCAGCATCATACTAATGCTAAAACCACCAGCCTTCAGAAAGAGTATGGGAGAGTGGGGAATCATGGGCCGCTTTTTTTCGTTGTTCCATAACTTCTTTATTATAAAAGATAAAATTAAATTAAAAAATGGTATGGTTTTCTACATTTTCAAGGTATCATAAGGTATTGTTTTTAAATTTTAAATAAGTTATTTTCCCCAAATTCTGACTGTTTGAAAAAAAGCGATATTTTTTGGGATTTTGAAAAATGGTAGGGAAATCGTGGGCCACCGAATCCTAATTGACCAAATAACATGCAAAGTTTATGAGTTGACCCAAAACTATGATTTCCTAATTCATTTCGTTAGTTTAAAGCGATTCCAGATGATGAAATAAAAAAGAGAGCTGTGTATGATCGCATAGATTCCAAAACCTGGCTCGCGAGCGTTTTGGCAAAATTTCTTATATAGGATGGACAAAATATTTTTATAACTCTTCATTTGGCATAAGAAAACATTACAGATAGGAAAAACGTATTTTAAGTATTTTAAAAACGTAATAATATAGGTGATTCAAGATGTGTGGCCCACGATTCCCAACAAGCTATGATTTGCAAATTGGTTGCGTTTGTGTGACTTATTAATGTTTCATCAAAAATTCCTTTTCCACGTGAAAGATCATGACAAAACTAAGATCATAAGCGTATGAGCATATTTTTGTTATGCACTTTAGGTTCCTCATCGATAAAATTAGCGGGTGTTTTTATAATTATGTGAGTAAATTTTTCTAACTTTTTTTAGCTTGATAAATAAAAGAAGCATATGATGCGTATTTCAGTCAACAACATATAGGAACATATGCTCACGCAAAGCGACGACGATGACAGTTGGTTTGAGATTCTTATCTCAACACACATCTGAGATATTAAAAGTGGCCCACGTTTCCCCATGGCCCACGATACCCCACTCTCCCCTACTATATATGCCGTGACCGAGACTCGAACTCATGACCTCTGGCTTAGAAGACTAAAACGATATCCTCTAGGTCACGGTTGGCGGCTAATAGTTTCAGCGTTAACACTTCGTTCTACATTGTGACCCTGACCCATAAAAAATGCGAAAATCTTTGAAGTACGTTTGGGTTATCGATTTTTGAGGATATTTTTTGTAGCTGCTTTAGCTCTAACCTTCATTTGTCAATTGACTTAAACAATGCAGTAGTACAGTATACGCTATAATGGCAAGATGTAACAAATGAAATAGTGACCAGTTTGCTTCTCGCCCAAATATCCCACAAGCAAATTGCGGCTGCTGTGGCATGCCATCTAGCGACTGTTTACTGCGTGAAACGTTCTCTTCTGGATGGAGCATATTCACGGAGGCTGGATAGTGGAAACCAATATTCTGCACACACTGTAAAAGTGGTAAAATAGGTTGAGAAGAAAGTAAAGCGTTATTCAGTAAGAGCAATTCTGAGGCTGGCTAAGGAAGTGAATATCTCGAATTCCTTCATACAACGAGTGATCAAAGATAACTTGAATGCACCATCAAAAGCAAGAGCAAAGTTACATTTGATAACAGAACGAATTAAAGCACTGCGACTTATGCACTCAAAGCTATTTCTGTCTCAGTTGAAGAAGAAGCGTCGTGTTCTCAGACGAGAAACTTTTAGGGTGTCCCAAAATTGTATTATATCTGGGAATCTGAGTGCTCACCCTAAAAAATGGTAGATTAGTATGTGGAGAACAAACTTTTGCATGGGGCCAATTTAAGAAAAAATCATGGTTAGATTTTTATCAAAATTCAAAATCAGCAAGCTATTTTATAGAAATAAAATTTTTTTTGACCAACATTTTGTTATTCAACTGACCTAAATTTGTACATAACGTAATTTGTTTTAATACCACCGCCATCGTAAGATGCGGATTTCATGCACTTAAATATTGCTGAAAATTTAAATTAATAAAATAAACATAAATAAGCAATCAATTGGTAAATAAAAAAGTATTTGATGAAAAACCAGTTTTAATGCTTCTTCAGAACAAAACGTCTCAGAATCCCTTTCACACTCAGGATATGAAAGCCCTTCCCGTTATCAGACTAATCTTAAATTTGGCATATGGCCTTAAATTATCTAAGTCTTTATTATTGCAAGTGTTTTGATTTTCAAGTAGGTACTTATAAAGGCAAGTTTGATGAATAAAAACTTTCCTAAATTGATATTTTTAAGTAAGGGTTGAATCGTAAATAGCTCATAACAAGATGATACAAAAGACATACTTTGTTTAGCAAAGTTTGAGTGCATAAAAATACGCATCTTATGATGGCGATGGAAAAACAATTACGTGAGGTAAAAATTTTTTGTCTGTTGTAAAAAAAATAATTTTTGTACAAACATTTTTTTCTAGAAAATAGCTAGCTGATTTTAAATCGTAATAGAAATTGTCTTAATTTTTAATTTTTTTTTTGCGTGTAATCTTTAATTAAAATTTTATAAAATATACTATGTTGACATTATGTAAATCTTTAAGGACCCAGAGTTTTTTGAATGAAATCTTTAAAAAGTAAACTTTTTTCAAATATCGCGATTGTGGCGCCTCTAAACATGTTTTTTTTTATTGGCCCCGTACAAAAGTTTAATCTCCACATCCTTATCTACCATTCGGAGGATGAGCCCTCAGATTCCCAGATATAATGCAATTTTGGGACACCCTAATCTACATGCCTGTAAGCATATAAAAAAAATTTAAATCATGTTAATATCGAGTAAAGTGTTTTGGAACCTTGATGACAGATTTTCGCATTTTTTATGGGTTATACTGTACATGGCATTCCAAAGCACAGGTTCCTGTGAAGCGCTTTGGCAATAGCTTCCCAGCTGGGATTGACACAATGGTGCAGTGACGTACACTTTTCCGCTTCTTGTGTTAGGCGCGCTTTCGGTACTCTGTCACCATTCGGATGGCGTCCGCATGGATCTTCATTTCCGAAAACCGAACTGTTTGTCCGACAGTTCACTTTCGCCTTCTGTGAAGATATTTAATAAGTCTGTTGAATATTATCCTCTACCGTAGCTTACCAAGGGTGTCCAACAGACAAATGGGTATGTTTGACGAAGGATGCCCTGAGGGTTTCCGGTAGTGACTCATACTTCGCCGTTTTCCACAGATTTGGGAAAGATCCCACGTCGAGACACTACTGCATTTGGGATTCCGTCCGGATCAGGGGAGTTATCACCACAAGTTTTTTAGCGAAAGCCACAAATTTCTCGTTCGTTACTGGCTTGATGTCGAGGGCTCCCGCGTCTTACGGGGTAAGTGGCCACTGAATCGGGCCATGCTGCGGGATCTTATGTGCAACGATCTCTTGCGCAACGATCTTTGTGCAACGATTTTTCCTAACACTTTTCGGTCACCCAATCTCGCCAGTGCAAGTCTATAAGCTTGGCCCCATGGGTTATCATCTACGCTCTGGCATAACGCTCTGTAACAATTATCTTAGCTTGTTTTAATAGCTCACTTGAGTGACACTCTGGCGCTCGATAAACGGCACATTTCGTTTCTCTATCGGTCGTCTAGCTGGTCGTCGCCAACACTTCAGTATATTCCTTCTGCGAATAGTCATGTCGCACACTGCTACCATCTTTATCGTCAGATGCTAAGCATTATGGACCTGCGAAGCTTCCTGCATGTTTATGCCTTCGGTGAACACTTCCTTATCGAAAACTTTGGTCTTCCATCTCCGCTCATGGACTGACAGTTGCCTTACAGCCACCGGATTTAAGTCTCCTACGCTATAGCATATCGCCTGGTGATCGCTGGGCGTATAAAGGTCAAAGGTGATATCAATCACTGACGTTCTGTCTGGTATTCTATTCTTGTGATAGGCGCTAATAGATCCAGTGTTGCACAGCTCAACCTGCCAGTCTCGTGTAACCCCTACGCCATTAAATCCACCTGGAGCCTCTGGCCAAAATTCCCATCCAGACCTGCAAGTAAGGCTATATTCGTGATAGGAGACCAAGTTCGCGCTACTGCGTTCATTGGCTTACTCGTTTCCAAGTAAAACTCTAGCATATTGGGTAACGGACTTATTTTTGTCCAGAGGACCTATTTTGAACCACCATGATAAGCAATGTAATAATGCAACTTATTATGAAAAATTTTTGTGCTTTACATTAAATGCCTGGCCTTCAACTACATTTGTTACAAAATTTCATGATTAGTTGCTTTATAAGTGAGCTTGACAATGTGGTCCAAAATAGATCATCTGATCCAAATTTGTCATCTGGTCCAAAAATAAGTCCGCGAAGGTACTGTAGGATACCTCTACCGCCGCGGAGTATCTGAGTAGACGGAAGTTGCGGGGATAAGACAATACCTTCTCCACAGTCAAACTCGTAGGGGGAAGAGAATTCACGCCATGGAATACGCTCGGGTAGAGTGACTTAACGTCGCTGGCGAGTGAGTCACTCGAGTCGGTGAAGGATGATGTCTTCGCCAGGCGCTCCTTAAGAGAGGGCTTTGTGCCAACACAAGTGGATCCAAGACCTCAAGTCGTTAGTGGAGAGGACTGGTCTCTTACAGTGGACTCGAAAAGAGGTGAAGCACGGCAGTCCTGCTCCGGGTACTAAAGAGTCTGTATTACATATTACATGAGGAAACGCCGTGTTATTATTGTTATTTTGCAATAACTGTCACTGTTATTTCAAACGACATTACACAAATTATAACAAGCTAATTTATTGTTATAATTTATATTCAAATCATATTATTTAAAAATAATATCATGAAATTCAATTGAATTAAAAACTATAAATAAAAAATAAAAACTTCTGGATTTAACAACTCAGAGAAAGTAAGAAGATCATTTCAATACCAAACTATATTTTTTTCAGTTGCGAACACAGCAAAAAAGTGTTGTGATATTACATCAAATTCCTGCACATAACAAATGTGCGCAAATGTGACTTACCTACATCGTCTTTATGCATCCGGCTGTTTGAATTCATTAAGTAATTTTCCTACCTCTCATGCGAGTGGCCTGAATTCCCTGAAAATGAGAAATAATGAAATTATATTTGAAGCTAAAGCTTTGCTTACATTTTTATTCAATTCTGATAGTACTTACAAACCAACAAACACAGCTGAGGTCCGTAATCTGTTTTTTACTTTTTGAAATGAATAAATTCTAACGTCAATGGAGGAAAACATTTACTTCTGTATGCGATATCACAAGAAGTTTGCGATATTACACTACAACGTGACTACACCACGTATTCGCATTGTACACATCGTTTAGACTACATCATCTCCAGAAATTAAATCGTCCATCGTTTCATTATATTTTGCTGTGAAGTCTATTCAAATTTGTCAAGAATTTTTCCTTGTGATAATCTCTCAATACGTTCTTGAGGAAATGGAAATGGACCTCAGAAAAAGTTTGCAAAAAAGTTATCATAATCTTGAATTCTAATATTTCATACAGAATTAATCAGTCATTTTATTCAAATGCCCTCCAGCACCGGATGCTTCCTCAGCTTCGCCACCGATACCAACGGTTTCCACTTCCAGTATCCGGGTATCCGCTCCAAAGTGGTCACCCTTGATATGCACCTGATTACGCCATTCTTCCGGGAGCTATGCTTCAGCTGGGGAGTGGCTTCCGCCTCCAAGGAATGCATCACCAAACTTGTACAAGCTCCAAATGATCCAGATGACCCGGTAAATACGGACGGATTCACCTCGAATGCCGTAGTCATCATCGTAGGTGGTGCGGCCGAATCGCTGAACTGCCGACCGAACAATTACCAGCTGATATTGAAGAAGCGGAAAGGATTCTGCAAGATCGCACTCAAAACGGGAACTCCGATCGTTCCGGTGATCAATTTTGGGGAACTGGACCTGTTTGATCAACCTTCCAATCCACCGGGCTCCCGATTGCGTCGCTTCCAGGAATGGTTCAAATGCAAGACCGGACTTGCGCCACCCGCCATTATTGGACGCGGGTTTTTCCAATACTCTTATGGATTGATTCCGAGAAGGAAACCGATTAATACAGTCAGTATGTATCGATTATTTCGTAATTAAGCCAATGCTCTAAACAAATTATAATTAATCGAGATATTCTTTCAATTTCAGTTGGAGCTCCGGTTGAGGTCTCAAAAGTGGACGATCCATCCATGGAAGAGGTAGAGCTGCTGCACGAACGCTTCTGTAAAGCTTTGGAGACTCTTTTCGAAACACATAAACACAAGTATGTGGAGAATTCTGAAAAGGTTAAACTCTTGCTCGAATAAGTGCGCCACCCATGGAAGCCTGATAACTTAGCAATTGTTATTGAAGTTACAACCAAAGATTGTAAGTAGATAAATTAGACAAATTCTTGTGCACGTGAATACTTGCCTTCATTGATTATGTTTATTAAACATCATTAACAGAGTATTTATCAGTTGTTAGCGGGAATGAAACAATGAAATAATAACCAATTATTAAAACTTTTGTATTGACTTGAATCCGAAATTCGAAATGCAGCAAGAAGTGTAGATCTTAAAAGGGAGGTATGTTTTGGAATTGTAACCTGAGGGGCTAAAATCGATCCTCGGCTTGTCCGAATATTTATTCCGGAACTAGAAATCCACTTTTTTAGCTAGAACACATTATGTCAAATTTCTATACGAACTTGAGCGTCTTATTTTGGTTTTTCGATCACCCTAAGGTAGGGGTAAAGTGGGTTATATAAGTCTAAAAAAAAATTATTTGACAGATTATTAAAATAAATAAGTGTTTGAAAATTATATGCACATGAATAGACATCTGCTTTTATACATTGAAGAAACTTTCTAGTTGGAATTCTAGACAATAATTGAAAACTCAATATTTGAATAAAAGTAAAAAAAAAGTCAAAAACTTTGTTAGTATTAGTCCTAGTCCGTTTCATTTTTTTACCCATAAAAGTGTTCTTGGAGTGTCAATTTGACACACGTGACAAAAACAGTAGTATCGTACTTGTTTCTTAACTGATTTGCACGAAATTTATTGTTTTGGAATCCTCGCAATGTAACTCAAATATATAACTCAGACATTCTTCAGTTATACAACTTTAGTTTTCCGTTACTAAAAGTCTGATGAAAAAATCCGAAAAAGAATGCTTCAGAAAAAAGACAATAGACTAGCTATAAAATGATGAAAAAAACCCTTTAACTTATTTCCTACGAAAGTTAGAAGCTATATGTTACACACAAGATTTTTTTTATTTTTTCTAATATCATGTCCACAATAAATTTTAAAAAAGTGGTGTAAAAACCGTACTTTTCAATCATGATCAATTTTATTTTTCAACCACAATGAAAAATTTTTGAAAACTGAATTGAAAAGTTGACGTAATTTGACACATTTTTGTTCTTAAGATTCTCATCATATGGAACACAGAATTTCTGACATTTTTTTTTTCAAATGAAGCTGTTATTCGAACTGTTTATTAATTGGCAATTTCTCAGATTTTCTTAGACCTAGATTTAACTTTGCACTGGATTTTGAATATATAAACGTAAGATTTCCGCTACAAAATAAAATTCACCAGAAAGGCACTTTAATTCCGGTTTGTTGTTGTAAGCACTTTGAGCAGTGGAAAGAAAGGATCTGTATTACTTGCTGGTAGAACTTGGAATACTTTAATTTCTAACTTTAAGTTCTATTTTTACTAGCCTGTTCCCTAGATATTCATAGGGAACCATAGTTACAATTTTTTTTTTGTTAATAATGTGTAAACGTTCACTGAAGAAGGTAGTAAGTTGCTATCGAAATACTGGTATATGAACTTTTCATTTACCGTGGTTGAATTAAAAGGAATCTTTCGATTGCTTTGATTCGATTCAGATGTGTATGTTTTTATTTATCCCATCGATTGCTACGATGAGGCAAATCTCAACACTCCTCCTCAACATACACATCCGCAGTCTTCTTACTGCCTTCGGCGGCTTCTCTTGAAGATGGAGCTGCTCGTCTTCAGCGCGCGCACCGGACCTCATTCGTCTCATTCGTTGCACGACGCCCTCGCCCCTGTTGCAGCTCGACGACCTTACTTCTGGCTTCCGGCTCGACGATCTACAATAGCCATATCTAGCCCGTCAATCTTCCATGATTCCTGACTCGACGACCCCCAACTGGCCTCCAGGTACGATGACCTTCCTTGGCTCCTGGTCCTGGACCTTTCAAGATCGCTAATCCGACGACCTTCATCTGGCTCCGATCTGACGACCTTCCATTTGACCTCTGGTCTAGCTGTGGCTTTCTGCGGCTCGAAGCTTTCTTCTTAGCTTCGACGCCTTTCCAGAGGCCGGCGCCTCCCAGTGGTTCCAGCCTGACGACCTCCACTTGGCTTTCCGATCCGACGACCTTCTCTGGCACCGGCTTGTCGACCTTCCGTGGTACCCCGCTCGCAAGTCCCCCAGTGACTCCTGGTTCGACGACCTCCTCCTGGTTCCTGACTTGACGACGTTCAATGATACCGACGACTGCTTCGTTGTCTCAGTCCAGCGACCTTCCATGGCTGTCGGCAGCTCCGAGGCTCGGGATTCCAACTGATCAACGTATGCCCTTTTCACCTCTGGATTCTCTAACCGGCGGACGTCGTATCGACATTCGACTTTCTCCTCTCGCCGCTGGTCACGCACGACTCTCAGTCGTATCTCATCAAGGACGAGGTGATGGTCAGATGCAATGTTTGCGCTTCGTTTGTTGCGGACATTAAGAAGGCTCCTTCTCCATTTTCGGCTGATGCAGATTTGGTCGATTTGATTTTCTGTTCGGCCTTCTCGGGATTCCCAAGTGACCTTATGTGTTGTTCGATGGGGGTAGAGCGATCCACCGTAACCATGTTGTTGTTGCCACAAAACTCTACAAGCAGCTCTCCGTTTTCGCTAATCTGTCCTAGACCATGGCGCCCCATGATGTGCTCAAAGTCCTGATTATCGGAGCCAATCTTTGCGTTGAGAGTGGGTTTGAATGTCACGCGTTCGGATGCCGGTTCTAGAGATGTAATAACGTTAGCGCGGCAATACTTTACAAAAACATGATAACTTAAACTTCCAAGTTCAAGTGAAATGTTTTACGAGTATTTTTAGCTGGTCTTGAATAAATATTGTCAATGCAGTTGAAATCCGAAGTTTTTGCGCTGGTGATTAGCAACCTCGCCAACCAGCGACGATGAAAAAATCATCAAACGCCTCGGCAATCGGCAACCCTTTCTTTTGTTTGGTTCCTATACTCGGAAGATGTTTGATAGATGTATGTGTAAGGTAAAGCAAGTGTATAGATAACTCAAAAGAAATAATCATAAGGTACGAACGATAGATTGGCAACACTACTAGAAGAAATGACACGTTTGGGAGAAGGAGAAGAAATAAAGTGTAGAGTTTTCAATGAAGAGAGAGTAACTTGCAACGGAATGAAATAGAGAGAAGTGGGAGAGATTGATCGTGAATTTTCAGAAAAAAAGGAGTATTTCGCATCCGATTTGTATTTGGAATGAAACGAAGAGTCAGTTTATAGATGAAATCTGTGAGAGACACACGCGCTTTGAAACCCGACGTGGACGTGGAAAAAAATACATACGAAAACTTAAAAAGAAAATGGCTGAAAATGTGGTGTTTACAAAGTGTTCTGAAATGAAGGATTGAGGAGCGTTAGGTAACGAAGCAAGGGAAATGAACCGATCGATCACGATAATGGCGCAGTCGGTCCAACCGAACTGTAAGTATTCTTTTGTTTATGTGTTAAAGCAAACTGTAAATTAGAGGTGTTAAGATGCATTGATAATCGTTGTACATTTGCTGTTTACGAGGGCAAATTATGGCTGATAAGTGGTTACAAAAAAGGGTACGTTCGAAACCATTTATGCTTAGACGAGCTGAAAGATTGCTCTGTTCAACAGGCTATAAAGAGACCAAAAAAAAACTTCGGTTGATTTACGAGATTTAGGTAAGAGTGGTATTTTAAGCTAAATTCAGGAAACGTATGATAGTGATGTTTCGGTATACTTAAAAAGAGACCTGATTCTAATCATAATTTCCGTAATAGAAATTTTCTCGAAACAGGAAAAGACAGTCTAGTTTTAATTTTGTGAGATTGTTAACTAAAGGTACAAAATAAAGGAATATTTTCAGAAAAATAACATACCTCTGACATGTGCAGTACAAAAAAAAGAATGCCAGATGTAAACTCCTGAGAGAGACAGTATTGGATAAAAAAATGATAGGGACAGTCGAACGGAAGTGAAGGTACAGACCTCTGTGAGGGGCAGTACCATGGAATAGAAAGTACAAACCCCTAGGAGGGGCAGTACTGTAAGTATGAAATGAAGGTACAGACTCCTGAGAAGGGCAGTACCATGGAATAGAAAGTACAAACCCCTAGGAGGGGCAGTACTGTAAGTATGAAATGAAGGTACAGACTCCTGAGAAGGGCAGTACCATGGAATAGAAAGTACAAACCCCTGAGAGGGGCAGTACTATAAGCATGAAATGAAGGTACAGACCCATGAGAGGGGCAGTATCACGGAATTGAAAGTACAAACCCCTGAGAGGGGCAGAACTGTAAGCAAAAGATGAATGTACAGGCCGCTTAGAAGGGCAGTACAAGAGATTAGAATGCACGGAACAGACCCCTGAGAGAGGCGATACCATGGAATATCAAGTACAAAATCCTGAGAGGGACAGTACCATAAACAAATATATGAAAGTACGGACCCTTGTAGGGAATATAGCAAGTGTTGCCAATCTATCGTTCGTTCTTTATTATTATTTCTTTTGCTATATTCCCTACAGTATAGTCAACATGAAATGTCATCAGTGAAATCGCCGTCGCCGATGTTGACGAAAACTCCGGTTTGGGAATTCAGCGACAATAGCGATAATTGTAGATGAATATTGTCTGAAAACCATATTTGAGTTACAATATGAAATTTTCAAAACTATAAATTTCGAATAAATCGATTGAGAAACAAGAGAGATAAAGCGAGGGGGGAATAACTTTGTTCTCCCACGGTAGAGTTTTTAGGTCCCATAGTTAATTTCTCCTTACTTTCCATTCGCCTGTAATTGTCATAATCTTGACTTGTTCGTTTTGAAAGATTATAATTTACACCAATAAAGTCGAAAATTAAATCAGCAAACATAACTCACGGAGATTAAACTCTTCATTATTTGAAATATAAAATAAAGATGAAAAATCTAAATTTTTGGTGCCTATGTTTTCATGTCTGATTTGATAGATTTTGGCGTTTTGAAATTGAACTCGGATCTTTTGTCAGATTTTGTCATTCACCCCTCGTTTCGGTGATATGAAGTTTCTAAGTTTGAAAATGAAACCGTTTTGAGTTAAATCAACCGTTGATAAACGATATACTTACAAATTTTAATGATAAAATGAATTATGAAACTGTTGATTTTTCTTCATTGATTTTGATGATAACGATGCTGAATGATTTTGAAATGTAAATTTCTTCCGTTTTCCAAAATTAAGATAGAAAAGTATTTCTGACAAAGTTTATTATAAAACAAATTTTTGAAGGGAACAAAACGATTTGATATTTGCATTTTAAAATATCCTAATTTCAATTTAGTTTATACTTCTTAAAAATTCGTTAAAAAATCAATTGTTTCATAGAATTGAGAAAAGTTAACAAATAGAAAACTTTTATAGCTTTTTATGTAGATGTCAAAATTATTTGGGATCTTGTCAGGCCCAAATTGAGCCACCGCTGCATCGGGAGCCTTTTTATACATCCATGTACACCACACAATCAAATTGCCCATTATCCTTAAATGATTGAATTCATCAAATCGAAACCAAAACTACAAAAAAGCGGGCGTCAATTTGGCGATTACTGATAGAATTGAAAAACTACTGTAATGTAAAATTGATTTTGTTATTGATTTGATTGAAAATTATAAAATTTACACTTGAAAAATCCCACTTCAGCTTGTCAATGTTTCAGTTCTTCTTTCATCATTGAAAGTTGCATAGTGCATTTGTTCTTTTGAATCTCTTTTATTTTAATGTAACTAAAACTAATACCTATAAGTATAAATAATAATGCTCATTTGAACTGAAGCAGCTTCTGAAGTGCCGCAGTGATTTGGTGCATCTGATTCAAGTCACCATATCTGTACCCACAAAAAGCAATTGCACCGATCAGTGCGAAAGAGGACCCATACGTCACTTTGGTCAGAATCTAAAACAGATTGGAAGTGAATTAACATCTGATTTTGGTAAAAAAAAATTAATTTTTATTCCTACCTGATCCTGCCACTTTCGGTTCGCGATACATTTACTGTAACGCATGTGAGAAAATGACACCGAATTGTACAGTGGAACCCAGGTGTTCGGCATCAACCAAAACAGAAATTCATCCAACTTTTTCCGGAACAAGTAGGACCGCTTGTTTACCAAGTCGCGCATCTATGTCGTAGAAAGTTTAAAATATTTTGTATCTCCATGGAGGGTTTGTTTAACACTATTTTAAGTAATACTCACCTCAACATAATTGTACATAGCCAAGTCGCAGATCGAGTGAGCATCTTCCCATCGCAGTCTACTGAACTCCGACAGAATAGTATCAACGTCCCCTCCATGTTGATTGAACAACTCCGTCAGCAAAGTACAATCCTCGAACCCAGCGTTCATGCCCTGTCCATAGAACGGAACCATTGCGTGGGCAGCGTCGCCAATGATAAGAGCCTTCCCGGCCACATTGTACGGCTTGCACTTGATCATCACCAGCGTTTGGGGTCGCGTTTTGAAGAAATCTTTGATCAATCGCTCCTGTCCGATAAGATCGATGGCATCCGGGAAATACTGGCGGAAGAAGCCCAACAAATCCGAATCGCACTTGATTCCGTGGAAGTTTTCGAACGGCATGAACAACGTTACAGTCCAGGTTCTGTCCTGATTGGGCAACGCGATCATCATGAATTTGCCACGGGGCCAGATGTGAAGGTAGTTGTGAGGCATTGCGAATTCTCCGGTTTTCGTGGGTGGGATGCATAGTTCCAGATAGCCATGTTCGATGTAGGTTTGGCTGAAATCGTATCCGGGGCGTTTGACGATTTCCTTCCGAACGGCACTGTAGGCTCCATCACAGCCGACGATCAGATCAGCGGATGCATCGGTTGTTTCCTTTGTCGTTGGGCTACAAAAGATAAATTTATGTGTTAAACATAAATTAGTTTAGAAAACAATCGAAAGTTTTTTTATTCACAGATAATTATTTATGTTATCAATTTAATAAATTACAATCCGAAAGACTACACCATTAATATTGTAAATTTTACTAAGCAAGCGATTCGGGGGCCCAAGGTCGTCGATCGAAAAGTGTCAGAAAAAACTGAGAGAGATCGTTACACATCTTCACCCGCAGCATGGCCGGACGCAGTGACCACTTACCCCTTCTAGCTATCGCTTAGAAACTGGCGGTGAATAAGGCCCCTGGTCCGGACGGAATCTCAAACGCAGTGCTGAAGATGGTGGTACAAACCATTCCGGATACTTTCAGAGTGGTGCTACAAAAGTGTCTCGACGAGGGACCTTTTCCCAATTAGTGGAAAACGACAAAGTTGGTGCTAATACCGAAACCTGGGAAACCTCCAGGGCATCAATCATCATACAGACCCATTTGTCTGCTGGATACCCTTGGTGAGCTACTGGAAAGGATAATACTTAGCAGACTTATTATCAACACAGAGGGCGAAAGTGGACTGTCGGACAGACAGTTTGGTTTTCGGAAAGGAAGATCTACGGTGGACGCCATCCGAATGGTGACAAAGTACGTGAAGCGCGCATATAAAAAGAAGCGGGCAGGTGTTCGTCACTGCGCCATTGTGACGATCGACGTGAAGAATGCCTTCAACAATGCCAGCTGGAAAGCGATTGCCAAAGCGCTTCACAGGATGCGCGTTCCCAATACCCTCTGCAGGATAATAGGAAGCTTCTTCGAAAATCGAGTCCTGACATACGAAACCGAAACTGGGTTACGATCTACTGCCTTGACAGCGGAACAGCGGAATGCCATGTACAATGAGGTGTTAACGCTAAAACTTCCAGCAGGCGTGCAGATAGTCGGATTTGCTGACGATATCGTACCTATAATCACCGGCGAAACAATCGAGGAGGTAGAAAGGGTGTCCGTAGAAAGGGTTGGCATTTGGATGGAGGGTGTTAAGCTTCAGATAACTCACCAGAAAACCGAAGTTCAGCTCGTGACCAATAAAAGAGTTGTGCCGCACATGGAGATTACTGTTGGAGGGCACACGACATTTTCGAAACAGCTGCTGAAATACCTTGGAATAATGGTCGACATCGCTTAAGTTTCGGTGCGCATGTCAAATACTGTTGTGAAAGTAGCTTCTTGTTTGCTGACCCGGAAAGATCCTCGTTCACGTTGCCCTCCAACATCATCCTCGACGCTTTAAGTACGGCCTCTCTCCGCCAAATTAACAACATCGTTAACGAAAATGGAGGTACGCTCGATCTCTGTTTCGATAATAACGGGTCTCTTTCACCAACAATCGAAGAAGCTCCTGAGTCTCTGGTCAAGTCCGTCCCTCACCACCCCGCTTTGCTGCTTTCGCTCGATATTTCCGGAATTGTCGCCGTTACCGAAAAACCGGCATCCTTCTTCCACGACTTTAAAAGTGCGATTTTTCTGCGATTTTTCAAACTCTGGACACCATCAACTGAGAATCTGAACTGGACCCTTCTGATCCAAACGCTGCTGCTGTTAAGTTCACCCACATTGTCAACTACATTATCGATCGCCATGTGCCGAAACGCTCTGCAGTCTCAAATCTACGAGCACCTTGGGTCACGAAAGAGTTGCGGCAAATGAAAACGCTGAAGAATAAAGCCCTCCGTCATTACACCAGGCACAAGACTTTCCAGGCCAAAAATCAGTAGCGCAAACTTAACTCAGCCTATAAAATACTGAGCACGCGTTGCTATCAGAGCTACCTAATCAGGATTCAGCGTGGTTTTAAAACCAAACCTAAATCCTTCTGGCAGTACATCAAGGATCAACGGAAGGAATCCGGCTTACCATCATACATGTTCTTGGATGATACGTCGGTGACATCGGACCGTGAAATCTGTAATCTCTTCGCACAGAAATTCCGTAGTATTTTCGACTCTGGCTCAATATCCTCGGAGCAGTTAAATAGTGCAACAAGCAACGTTCCTCATTTGAGCACTTCATTTGATAATTTCGCAGTCGACGAAGATACCATCTTGAAGGCTTCCGTGAAGCTGAAACACAGTTATTCCACAGGACCGGACGGTATACCAGCCACTTTTTTGAAGCGCTGCATATCACATATGCTAACACCTATAAAACGAATCTTCCAAGTATCGCTCAACACGTCTACGTTCCCCTCTATATGGAAAGAAGCCTACATGTTTCTGGTCTACAAGAAAGGCGACAGGAGGAATGTCAACAACTATCGCGGTATTTCTGCCTTATGCGCTATTGCCAAGTTATTTGAGCTGGTTGTTTTAGACCCTATCTTCTCGTACTGCAAACCCTATTTTTCTTATGATCAACATGGCTTTATGCCTAAAAGCTCTACGACCACAAACCTGCTGGCGTTCACGTCTAAGGTGCAAGAAAGGTTTGGTTCAGGATTCCAAACAGACGCCATCTACACCGACCTGTCAGCCGCTTTCGACAAAGTGAACCATGAAATTGCTATCACCAAACTCAATCGCATTGGTTTTTGTGGGTCTCTACTGGAATGGTTTCGCAGCTACTTGGTAGGTCGGAAACTTATTGTCCGAACGTCAGTTTTTCGACACCTCTGGAGTGCTTCAAGGGAGCCATTTAGGACCAATACTATTCTTGATTTATTCCAACGACGTGCTGCTGTTCCTCGATGGACCAAAATTAGCTTACGCAGAAGACTTGAAGTTGTTTTATCCCATCTCCGGCCCTGACGATGCCAAGTTCCTGCAGGACCAGTTCAACCTCTTCGCCTCCTGGTACGATGTCAATTGTCTGCCCTTGAATCGTAGTAAATGCGCAGCAATTTCTTTTTGCCGTAAGCGGCTTCGATCAAATGCCGTGTATTTTCTCGGCGACGAGGCTATTGCTCGAGTTGAGCACGTGAAAGATCTTTGTGTCATTCTTGACAAACGGATGGACTCAAGATTCACACCAATTACATCGTCGATAAAGCTTCCAGAAGCCTAGGTCTACTGTTCCGCACGGCGAAAGACTTCAAAGATATTTACTGTTTGAAGAGTCTTTGTTGCAGTTTGGTTCGTTCGATCCTTGAATACGCCTCTGCTATCTGGCGCCCTTATTAAAAAAAAACGGCTCCGAGTGTATTGAGGCTATCCAACGGCATTTTATGAGATTCGCTCTTCGACACCTGAGCTGGCAAGACCCGTTCCGACTTCCCAGCTACGAGAGCCGCTGTCGTTTAATCGACATCGACAAGCTGCAAGCCCGCAGGACTGCCGCACGATCCTCTGTCGTAGCTGATTTGCTTTCATCCAGAACTGATTTTCCCGCACTGTTGGAAGGTCTTCAACTCAACATACGACCACGTGGTTTGAGAAATCGTGATTTCCAGCTCTACGTCCCTCTTCGTTTGAATAATTATGGGGCTAACACAGCACTTATTGGTGTAATCAAGACATTCAACCGCTACTCCGAACATTTTGATTTTGACGTTTCGAGGGATGCATTCCGAAGAAAAATCCTTAAAGCTTTAAGTTTGGTGTAGACAATTGTATTTGTAGTGTCATTAATTTTAATTTTTTTTTTTTTTCATTAGGATCAATATGTGATCTGTTGATGTACAATAAATAATAATAATAAATAAAAAAAAGAAAGTGCATCGAAAGTCATAGATTCATTGGCCTGGATTATGCCGGACTGCCATGGTCCAAAGAGTAGCAAGAGACGTCTCCTTGCGAGCGTAGCACTGTCGAATCTACGATACGGAGGAGCGGCCTGGAGCTCCGCGATAGAGGTAGAGCGCAACAGATCCAAATTACGGAGCACACGTCGGCTGATAGCCATTCGAGTTTCCTGTGCGTACAGGACCATATCAGCAGATGCAGCTTTTGTCATCGCGGGCATGATTCCCATCGACAAAACTCTGGCGGAAGATATGGAGTGTTACAAAGCAAGAGCTGTTAGAGGAGTGCGTAAAATTCAACGAGCAGCGTCAATGCTCAAGTGGCAGGAGCAATGGGACGCATCGAACAACGCAAGATGGACGCATAGGCTAATCCCGCAACTTTCAGACTGAGTAAATCGGAAGTATGGAGAGGTCAACTTCTACCTGACACAGTTCCTTTCGGGTCGTGGGTGCTTTAAGCAATACCTTCATCGGTTTAAGCTTATCAGCTCGCCTTATTGCCCGGAATGCGTAGATACGCAGGAATCGGCAGAACATGCTATCTTTGTCTGCCCCAGGTTCAATTCAAGGCGTCAACAACTTCAAAATTTGAACGCTGAAAACATAGTGAGTGAAATGTGTCGCGACGAACAGTCATGGCGTGCTATAGTCGACGAAATCTCGCAAATCATGCGCGATCTGATAAGGATCAGGAAAGATGATGAACGGAGAGAGCAAGATAGTCAACCAAATTTGACAAGCTAATGAAAGGTCTTGGGCCTCGTATGACACTTCAATTCATCGGTTTAATCTTATCAGCTCGCCTTATTGCCCGGAATGCGTAGAAACTGAGGAATCGGCAGAACATGCTATCTTTGTCTGCCCCAGGTTCATTTCAAGGCGTCAACAACTTCAAAATTTGAACGCTGAAAATATTGTGAGTGAAATGTGTCGCGACGAACAATCGTGGCGTGCTATAGTCGACGAAATCTCGCAAGCCATTCGCGATCTAATAAGAATCAGGAAAGATGATGAACGGAGAGAGCGAGATAGTCAACCAAATTTGACAAGCTAATGGAAGGTCTTGGGCCTCGTATGACACTACAGTTCAAAAGCAACGCGATCTTAGGTCGCGGTAGACCTCTAATCTGGACTCATACGTGTGGTGGGAATTAAAAGGTCTCACGTACTCAGCTATGCTCTTTCCTACAGCAAAAGGAAACGGAGATACCATTCGGGGTGATCGTGACGGGATTCTAGCTTGGTAGTTTCTCAATCGGTCATGCCTTGGTGGTTAGAATCCTGCGGGAGTGGATGCTGTGACGGGCGCGAGTTACTTTGAAAGCGTTACCTAACCGGCACACGTCTTGGAGTCTTCCGTACCAGTCTGAAGTTGGCGATAAAG
The DNA here is from genome assembly GCF_029784155.1 of Uranotaenia lowii. NCBI lineage: Eukaryota > Metazoa > Arthropoda > Insecta > Diptera > Culicidae > Uranotaenia > Uranotaenia lowii. Next base: position 142,048,400 of record NC_073693.1, read on the forward strand.
CAAAAGGAGAAAGATGATAAATGAGAAAGACCAAAATTGAGAAAAAGGAAAAGGGTGAGATGTATAAGTGCATGAGCACAGCCTACCCCTTGATGTAGTGTCATAGGGTGAAACATCTGGCACACGAAACCCAAGGTGGTTTTAGTGGGATGAACCCACTCGCGGCAGCAAACATGGTTTGCTGTTATGGTTTGAAGTCATATTTCTGTCTTGTAAAAAAAGAACTATAATTCAAAAAAAGCTACAAGCCGCAAAAAGCTAATATTTTTTTCTTTGTAATGTGTACCTACACTTTAAAAAGACAGAAAAATATGTTTTTGTAAAATTAAGAATAGATTACTTACTAACCTAAACATGCTCTAATCTTTATTTTAGCTAAGCTCTTTTTGTCGTTCTACCTTTTGATTTCACCTATGATCTATGTTTCAAAATAAACTATTCTTAATTTGTTGACTCCATTGTACAAATTCTATTTACCTATTAAGTCGTTATAAGACTTCTCGTCTAAAATACCCAAGTTATAATATATACTTCGAGAACTGAACTTGTAACCTAGTAGACTTGACATTAAATCAAATACTTACTCAACAAAACTGAGGTTCCCTTCGTCTAGGTTTGCACTTTGAAGCTTTTGATTGAAGCGCAAATGGATATTTGGATATTTCTCGGCGGCTGAAAAGAAAAGAAAATGTCTTCAATCTCTTAGAACAGCAGAACAAATGTTCCCCACTAGTGCTAGAACTTGTGCCAATATATTTCATGTACATTTTCTCAAAAGACCTTGAGTAACAAAAAGTAACTCATCAATATTGAAAACTGCCTTTCGAACTGACAGTTTTCACTTAGGACCATTTAAAAATCACACCTGATGGTCACTAGAAAGCTAAGAAGCCTTTCAAACGCCACACGGTCTCGTAACCGGCAAAAAAAGCCGAAACAAAACAGTCCCGATCCATTCTATGAAACCGACCTGGATCGAATTACCTGTGCGTGGTACGACTGGTCAGTTCCATTGAAATAGAACGTTCGGACATAAAAAAAAAGAAAAAAAAACACAAAACCCACCATTGAGAAGCACCTCGTTCAGATGTTTGCGGCCTACCGAATAGATGCACTGGTTGGTGTTGGCGTCATATGGGACAATCTTACGGTTTCCCTTTAGGTCGTGTAACATTCGGCCCTTCATCGGAATCCCGTGGTCGAGCAGCGCCTCTTCCAGTCCCACTTCCGCCAGGGCTTTGCGGCCCCGTGCCGACAGCGCCAAGTTGATACTGCGGCCAATGACCAGCTCGGCCGTCCGGATATCTGAAGCGATTTATGGGTTTAGTCTAGTTAATTTGAGGGGATTCTGAGCCGAAAATTACCTTCACGATACTCGTACAAGTTGACCTCATGTCCTTTTTTACCGAGATGTAGTGCCAGGAGGGAACCAACCTTCAAAAAGGAAAGCATGTTGAACTAAATTTCACACAAATTCACTTATTTTTAGTTTTTTTAAATTTACAATTTCTAAATTTTTTTAAAGACTAGATCTTCAAACCGTAATCCTTTTTAAGGTAACATATCTGAGGACAGAGGGCTAATGTTTTCACGATTAGAGCTATACCTACTATATTATAATCAATCTTTTACCGAATGTTCCAAAAAAAGTCCGACAAATCCTTTGTGTCCCAGAATAAAAACCTTGAAGGCAGATATTGTTGCTAGACCTATCAAGGCATTACATATGTCCTATAGTTCATTTGGTCAAATTGAGGGAGTTTGTATGGAATCTTTTAACTACAAGTTCCAGCTTGGTATTTACTTATGCAACAAATTGAAGAAAACTTGAATAGATTTTTCCAAAACAAGTCTTAAAATTAACAAGGTTAAAAGGACGAATATGTAATTCATCGCCTTTGAAGATAAAAAATTAATGATATTTCTAATTGTGTAGGTGTGAAATGGGACTAGCTTTTAGTAAACAGCAAATGCATCATGAATTTTAAAAAAGCAAGAAAACAAAAAGAATAACTGTCAAGGTGCCTTCTTTTGGAAACACATTTAATAAAAATTTTCGATGAAATTTGAAAGCGTTCTAACAATTTGATGAAGATTTTTTCGTTAATTCAAATCCGGGTTATTTTATCTAAAACCTTGCAAAATCTGGGCATCCCGGAATTATTCATTGAAAATCGTGAAGAAAATCATTTGAAACTTTCTTATCAGAACTTATCAGCAGATTTCAAATCGCATTTTGGGCGTTCAACAAACCGGTCTTGATTATTTCGATCGCTCAAAAAATTTCGTTTTTGAATTCAAAAATCTTAAATCATAATATTCTCTTTTGTTTTTTGGTTGATTTCACGAATGAAGTGGGGCAAAATCCCAGCATTTTTCCACAAAATCCGGGCAATCGGATCCTTTCCCAAATATTGTAGTCCCGGTAATACCAGGCAAACTGACAATTCGCCAAACATTATATTGTTGTTTAACCGATAATCGAAACAAAAACAGGACTTTCAACGCTTCATTTAGAAAAAAAAATATTCATCGACGTAAGAAAGCTTATTCTTTTGAACCACAAGCATAACCATTTTAAGCATGGCTGAAAATGTATCAAATATTCAGAAATTAAAGTAAAAAATTATGTTTACGGTTCAAATAAGGATTATTTTCTACTCTTGAAATTGATTAAAATTTAAGATTTTGGTTAGAACTTTTAATTTCAAATAATCTGCAATGTATGTAATTATTGTTAAACAAAATTTCCAGCTCAATTTTTACCTGAGGATAAAACACAAGTTCAAAAATTATTATTCATTATTTTATATTTCATAATTTAAATCCTGTAATTAAAGTTTTCAAAATAAAATTCTAGATTTTTCAAAAAAAAAATTCTTTGAAATGAATCCAGATTTTATTTTTAATATGGGAGGAGCGGGCTATATGCGCCTAATAAGCTGAATACTGATTAAATCAAATATTATTAGAGTATTTATACAAAAACTACATACACATGAGTAGACACCTGTTTTCTATACATTGGAGTAAATTTTGTGTGGAAAACTGATTCCGAGAAATCGATTTTATGATAAGTGTTGTCAAAATTGCCGAACCTCAAACCGTGTGGGCTAAACGCGCCTATTTATGTGTTTGGCAAAATTATTTTTTGTTTGGCAATATTTCCGTATAATTTTATTGAAAATGCTATAAACTGATAACTTTCATACGACAAAGCTGAAGTTTTATATAAATCTAAGTCTTTTATAACTTTATGGAATAAACCAAATTTAGGGTTGCCATAATTTGGAGGAATTTCATTCCTAAAATAAATTTTATCAAATCTGTTTTGAGATCTTCAATTCGCTCTTAAGATGTCGATTAGAGCTTTAATGGAAGCTAAAATGGAGTTTTAATTATTTAAATAATATATTTATTCTATTTAACCTGTTATTGAAGGGTAGCGGCATTTTACAAACTTGATGGGGGCATACAAAAACACTATCTTATTTCACTTTCCCATCATTATGAAATCATCAAAAAAGCTAAAATTTGTTTTTCTTCTAAGGTTCATTTGAATAAGAAACAAAAACCACCTAACTTTTTGTTTTGAGCTTTTGTACGTACTATTTTTAAAAGTCAAAATATTACATCAAAAGGTATCAAAACCTTATATGAATTTTTAAATTTTTTTGAGTTGGTTTATTCATAAAATTCTTTCTTGCCTTATGTTCAAAGCGTATCACCCTCAAAATGCATTGATTAGATATGTTGTCTTGTCAGCCATTCCGTCAAACGGCCGTAGGCGCATTTAACCCGATAGGCCCATTTGGGAAACCTTTCCCCTATGTGATTTTTACCAAATTTGTGTTTCTAAACTGACTTTGATATGATTCAAAATTTAAATTTTGAATCAAGAATCAAATTTATGAAACTGAAATATCATTCAATTTGAACCTTTAATTAAATTTTAACATTGATATTTTTATATTGATCATAAAACTTAAACTTGAGCTAAATTTGAATAAAATCTTTGGATTATAGTTCTAAGCTTGAATTCTGCATTTTGAACCCGAATTCAAAACCTGAATCTTAATTCCAGATTAGAAATCCTATGACTCATAGGCTATGAGTTTGAAACCAAAAATTTAAATAAAATTGTGAAGTATGAAACTGTTTCACATTTTTTATTCTAGACTCATGAAACTTTCCTATGTTTCAACTCTGCATATATCTAAGTTTAGGATAAAAAATTATGATCAGCAACACCAAGGTCTACCAAATATCCGGGTTGGGCGAATCGAGAGAATTTTATCCTGTTTCAAAATTTTCTCAAAAATCCGGCCTATATGCAGGCAAATTTCGGAATCATTTCAATAAAATCAAGAAGACAAACACATAGAAAACTGTTTTTAATTTTATGAAACACATTAGCCGAATTATATTTAAGGCTTCCAAGAATATATTGAAAAAATGTCTTTGAAAAAATTGTTTGGACGCAAGATACATAATTCCAAGGACTCAATTGAAATTTTCGTTTGTGTTTGAAAATAGAGTGCGAATATCATAATCCAGACAATCTTTATTTTGATTCAATATTCGGGACTCAATTGCTACCAACAAGTGAGAAATTTTTTGAAAATTTGTTGTTGAATTGTGCCGGCCATCGCAGTGCCTTTTTGGAGATCGGGCGTGGCAGAAAAACTATGACAATAAACCTTCGTTTGCTAACTGACTGAGTTGGTATACTGGTTAAGTTATACACAGAAAAAAATATTGCCTGTTACGTGTCCCTGAAAACTGCAACCTTTCAAATAAATAACCTGTAATTAACAAAACCTGTAATTTTAAATTGTTTTCCTTGAAAGTTAACGAAGATTCATTTATTATTACAGCAAATGTCCTGTAAAAAAGTTGTACACTAAAAATTAAATGTCACGTAATCTTGTTTTCAACCTGTAAAATCAGGGTAAATGTCCTGCTCCTTTTTGTTACAGGACATTTGCGTAATTTTACAGGAAATAATTTTTAATGTGTAAGACTGGCAAGTCGAAATAAGAATGTTGCGTTGGATTCGATTCTCACATTTTTTTTTATTTTGGGAAATATATCCAGTAGGATGAAAATTCCATAAAATGTTTTTTTCTTATTTCGCTTGAATGTAGTGGACGGTTATTGATTCTTCTTGAGTCCAATAACGACTGTGCAAACTTTGGTGGTTCAGGAATTTTAAATGGGCTGTAGCAAAGAACTGAAAGTCTGGCAATTATGGAAAAAGTGACATTTTTGTCCAAAAAATCCTAGAGCCTCACCGTTACACTGAACGCAAAATTTCTAAGATTAAAAAAAACAACTTTGCCAAAGATCGTGAACCTCTAAGATGCGTCAATCAAAGGTTATAAAAACTTCCTAATTGAAAAATTTAATTTGATTTTTTTCACATCTTTTCAAATGGCACCCCTGCATTCCTGTTCCGAAGTGGAGGGAGTCTTTTGAAACAATGAGTGATTTTGCTGTTCGAAAATAGACATTTGTAAAAAATTTGATAGAAATCATAGAAAATATGTGTGAGATATGTATCATATTCGGCATCAATTTGCTAGAGATTATTTTTATACAATGCATTAAGTTGCTGTGAAAAACTTGTTACTTATCAGAATCAATTTCCGGCCCAGAAAAACCTGTTATAACATCTTTCACGACAATCGAACCAATCAATGACACGAAAACACTTCTGACACATTCCACGCGCTTGTACCGCTCAAAAGTGATTTTTATCCGTTCGCGTATCAAAAAATCTCAAAATCTATATATATAAAAAGCAATTTCTGTGGGTTTGTTTGTTTGTTTGTTTGTTTGTCCTCTATAGACTCAGCCGTTTTAAGAGCTAGAGAGCTGAAATTTGACATGGATGCTCATTAGGACCAGGAATGATGAAAAATGTTTTCAGAATTTCGATTGATCACTTCTGAAGGGGGTCATCCATACAAGATAAATATTATTTTCACGTTTTTCACGTTATTTTTCGTCGGATCGTGATGAAAATTTGCACATAGGGGTTTTGAGAGATGAGAAATTGATTTCAGGTAATGAATTTTGGGTCAGAGGTCGGCAAGAGGGGTCGTCCATATTAACTTTTCAATATTTTTGTGATATTGAGGTTATTATTCATCGGATTGAGAACAAAATTTGCGCTCGGATATTTTTAGGGACACGCAATCGATTGCCGGTATCAAATTTTGTATAAGGGGTAAGTCAAAGGGGTCGTCCATATTAATTGTTCGCTATTTTTTCGATATTGAAGTTATTATACATAGGATTCAGATGAAAATTGGTACATGAGAGTTTTGAATGATGTGCAAACGATTGCAGGTATCAAATTTTGTGTAAGGGGCCGGCAAAAGGAGTCATCCATACTACTTTTTCATTTTTTTGTGATATTGACGTTGTTATACATTGGATTGAGATGAAAATTTGCACATATAAATTTTCAAGGACGAACAATTGATTCCAATTATCCAATTTTGGGTCAGAGGTTAGCCAAAGGTAGAGAGCGTAGAAGGTCAAAATTCCGACGAAATTTGTAATCTATTCGCCGACTTTTTCCAAAATGTTTACACTAGTTTTTCCGAGCAAGATCGTGATACTTCGTTTTTTAGTTATCTCTCTGATTCAACGGTACTTACTGTAGTAGAATCAATTTCCTTTGAAGAAATATGTAAAACCATTTCTTCCTTAGACAGCACTAAAGGGCCCGGGCCTGATGGAATTCCTCCACTTATTTTAAAAAATCTAGTAAATGAACTGAGTATGCCATTGTTTCTTCTATTTAACTCTTCATTGAAATCAGGTGTTTTTCCTCAAGTATGGAAAGAATCATTTCTTGTACCCATATTCAAGTCAGGAAAAAAATCTGACATAAACAATTACAGGGGCATAGCCATTTTATCGTGCATACCAAAACTTTTCGAAGCTATAGTGAATGCAAAAATATATAACCAAATTAAAACACTCATTACTGAAAAGCAACATGGATTTGTTAAAGGAAGATCTACAGCCACTAATTTACTCGAGTTTGTTACCTATAATATTAGCTGTATGGATCGCGGTAATTCTGTACAGGCTTTATACACGGACTTCAGTAAAGCTTTTGACAGAATTGACATCCCCATGTTAATTTTTAAATTAAATAAACAGGGTTTCAGTTCACACCTACTGAAATGGATAAGGTCCTATTTAACGAACCGCTCACAAGTTGTTAGATTTAATGGTTCACTTTCAAAAAGTATCTCCGTTACTTCTGGTGTGCCTCAAGGCTCCCATCTCGGCCCCTTATTATTTATTTTATACGTAAATGATATAACTTGTCTTCTCAAGCAGTCAAATGTGCTAATTTATGCTGATGATATGAAACTTTATATGAAAGTGAATAGCGAAGAAGACTTTAGAATCTTTCAAAACGAAGTTAATGTATTTAACAAATGGTGCATTAAAAGTCTGCTCAAACTTAACGTGGCAAAATGTTCAAATATTGTATTTACCAGAAGAAAATGTCAGTCATATGAAATTGTCAAATTGGGAGATGATCCTGTCGAGAGAGTCAACAAGATTAGAGACCTTGGAGTTATATTGGACTCAAAACTTACCTTTGTAGATCACTATAACTCAATAATCCAGAAATCAAACGGTATGTTAACATTTATAAAACGTTTCAGTTATAATTTTAAAGACCCATACACAATAAAAACATTGTACACAGCTTATGTTAGATCTATTCTTGAGTATTGTAGCGTTGTGTGGTCGCCTTTTCAAATTTTACATAAAAACCGTTTGGAATCAGTCCAGAAACAATTTGTTCTATTCGCTTTACGAAATTTAGGATGGTCTCAGAACCAATTACCTAGCTATGAATCACGTTGCCTGCTTATAAACATGGAAACATTAAGTGTAAGAAGAGAGTTTGCTGCAATCTGTTTTGTAAACGACATAATTAATCAGCGCGTTCAGTCTGCTTATCTACTAAATCAATTAAACTTTTATTGTCCTTGCCGTCATTTAAGAACAAGAAATCTTTTCATTATAACCTCTACTCGAACTGATTATGGAAAATATAGTCCTGTTAATTGTTTAATGTATAGTTATAATAAACATTATGAGAATATAGACTTAACTATGTCAAAACAGCAGCTGAAAAAAGGTTTTTACGGTAACAGGCACCGAAGAACCTGACTTTGTAAATGTAAAGAAAAATTATTATTATTAAGCTTATTTGAACATTGTAATCTCTAGGTTTAAGTTATTATATATATGTAGCCTACACTGTTTGGCGGAATAAATAAATAAATAAACAAAGAGAACGTTCATATTAACTATTCACTGTTTTTTTTTTGCGATATTGACGTTATTATGCAACGGATTGGTTTAAAAATTTGCACACGGGAGTTTTGAAGGAAGGGCAATCGATTTCAGAGTTCAAAGATCAGAAAAGAGGCCACTGATCTGCATCGATCAAATCAAAATTTATGCACGGTTTATTGGGGTGGGGGCGGTCAGTTGACTTCTGATTTCAATATTCGTATCAAACGACAAAAAATTGGGTTCTTATTAACTGTCAAATTTGCTTTGCAATAATTACGTGAGTTATTATCGCATCGAAACGAAAATTCATAAACGGGGGTGTTTGCACGGTCAATTGATTCCTGATGTCAAATTTAGTAGCAAACGACAAAAAAGTGAACGTACATATAACGTGTTCAACATTTTTGCAATGATTGCTGTAAATTGACATTCATTGAAACTGTGTTAACGTATTCAAAATTGAAAGCGAAACGGAGTTCGTATGGGATCAGCTAGTTGTCTATAATTTTGATAATTCGATTCACTCAAAACCAACGGAAAAAAGAGAAAAAAAGTTTTTTTTACACATGTTTTAGATGATTTTGAAAATCAGTTTTTTTTGTTGAAAAAAGTGGTGTTTTTGACAATTTTTACAAAATCATTAATTTTAATATATGGATGATTTTTTTTGGAAATATTTTTAGTATGTTCAGAAGCCAAAAAACACGACTTCATTTTGTAGAAAAAAGAATTTGTTTATATTCAATGTAGTTAGTATGAAAAGCGAACAAAAACAGTCGCAAATGAGTGAATTCACGTCACAAAAAAAGAGAAGTTTTTAATTTTACGAGAAAACTATGACTTTTTTTCAAATAAAAAAAATGAGATTTTCTTTAAAAATGATATGACGATTCTGAAACTCTAAAACTTATAAAAATCGGTTGGAATCTAGCTGAGTAACAACAGCGCGAATGAGTGAATTCACGTCACAAAATTTGATTTTTATTAAAATTTATATGAAAAATGTGCTCTGAAAGCTGTATTGACCCTTCAGATGGTCGGATTTTTACAAATCGAGCATAATTTAGTTGATTTTTTTAATAAGTTCATTATTTTGAAATAAAAAAAGATTAAATAAAAAAAGATTTAAATAAAAAAAGATTAAATAAAAAAAGATTAAAGTACAAAAAGATTGAAAAAAAATATATTTTTTTTTGGTGAATCTTTAAATGAAGACAGTAGTAATTTTAATGTATGATCCCTCAATATGTTGCTATTCAAGTGCCAATCAAAATAAGGAAAAAGTTAGGTGCAGATACTGAAAATTTATGATTATAAAAGTCGGAACAACAAAATATCGTTTATGAAAGTGTACATAAAATTTGAAGGCTCCAAAGAATGGTTCAGTATAACCACAGTATAACTTTATATTTCGTGACGTGAATTCAGTCAACTACCCTGTTCTGTTTAAACTGAGTGAATTCACGTCACAACTTCAAATAAGCCTAACTTCGTTCGTTGTTGTTCAATCGAGAAGCTCCGTACATCAAATTGTGGGTAATTGTTTTTTTAAAACTCATTCGAAGACACCGATATTCTATCTCCACAGAGAGAACAGGAAATCAAAGATGTATGTATTAAAGTCTGAAATGGTTAATTCTAGCGTGAATTCACGTCACAAAAGTAATCAATCACAACGAAAACAACTTAAATTTTAAAATGACCAAATTATATTCCTTTTGAAGGAAATTCGATTTGCGACCGTTTGCTACAATTTTTTTCATTTTCAAGTAAATTGGTTGACTTCTAGAATGATAATAGTACAGAAAAGTCCGTAAAAGTGATTTCACGTCACGGTGGAATGTGTCTTCTGCATATGAGAAAACACAATCGTCATAGCTTTTGATTGACGCATCTTAGAGCTTCACGGTTTTAAGCAAATTTTTTTTATCTTCTGCTGTAAGATGCTGCTTGAAGAATTTGAGTTCAATGCAACGGTGAGGCTTTAGGGTTTCCTTGAAAAAAAAGTCACTTCTTCCATACTGTTTTTCATACAAACTTTTGATTTTTTTTGCCACACCCATGTCAAGTCATAGAGCTACCAAAATCTAGTTGTTATTGGACCCTAAAGAAATCCAAAACCGTTTAGGTTTAGACCTTTTTTGACCCGATTCTTCTTTGGGTGAAAAAATGTACGTGAAGTTTACAGAAATAAAGAAAAAATAGACTGTATCGTAAAGTTGTCGATAAATCATTGTTAAGATGAGCTTACTTACTTACTTACTTACTTACTTACTTACTTACTTACTTACTCTTTTACTTACTTACTTACTTACTTACTTACTTACTGTTGATGTACCACACTAAGCGCGATGTTATTATGTTAAACCCACGAAGCAAAGGATCCTCAGAAAGAAGAGCGAAACAGCTGATGTTTCCAGCACTTAGATATAAGAACTAAACCAAGAAAAACGGCATCAAAAATCACCATTTTCTCAAGCCAAAATCACTTTGTTCAGAATTGCCGGTAGAACTAGTCGTATCGACCCACTTACTAATTTAGAGAATATATGTTAGATGTAGTATTCGAGTAATAAAAGTTGTTTTATGTAGAATGTGTTTGAACCCAAATAAAGTTGTAGTTTGTTAAATAAACTGTTGTACTTATGTGAAAACTAGTTCGGAGTTCTTACTTACCGCGGCAGAAGAAATTGCTATCACAATCAAAGATCACCCAGGCTACTCCCCACGGAATCACCCAACCCAAGGTACCCACAGTCTAAAGGAAGGAACCCACCCACATACAGTCCACTCAGGTTCAAGCAAGGGCTTGGACCGCACCCCAACACTTACTTACTTACTTACTTACTTACTTACTTACTTACTTACTTACTTACTTACTTACTTACTTACTTACTTACTTACTTACTTACTTACACTTACCTACTTAATAAATTCAGATTTGTATTTACTTACTTTATAAATACCGATTCAGAATTGATATTTCTATCCAAATACACAATTGAAATTTAGACATCAAATTAGAAGTCAACTGAATAATAATTATATTCACAAGAAATAATCAAACCTTAACATTAGCATTCTATATCAGATCCTAAAGCTGCAATTCAAAATAGTATTCCCAAATCCAATGGTGTACAGATTGGAACTTGAAAATTGAAACTCAGAATAAGATTATTTAATAAACAAAATCTTCATCGTCAAAATTATTTCCGATGTAAATAAAACATTTAAAAAAGGAAAAATAAAAAAATAATTCGAAACGAGATTTTAGAAAAAGTATGGGAGAGTGGGGAATCATGGGCCACTTTTTTTCGTTGTTCCATAACTTCTTTATTATAAATGATAAAATGAAAATTAAAAATGGTATGCTTTTCAACATTTTCAAGGTATCATAAGGAATTTTTTTTATATTTTTAACAAGTTATTTTCCCCAAATTTTGACTGTTTGAAAAACAGCAATATTTTTCGCATTTTGAAAAACGGTGGGGAATCGTGGGCCACCAAATCCAAATCGACCAAAAAACATGCAAAGTTCATGAGTTGACCCAAAACTGTGATTTCCTAACTCATTTCGTTATTTTAAAGCCATTTCAGATGATGAAATAAAAAAGAGAGCTGTGTATGACCGCATAGATTTCAAAACCTGGCTCGCGAACGTTTTGGCAAAATTTCTTATACAGGATGGAAAAAATATATTTCATAACTCTTCATTTGGCATAAGAAAACTTTACAGATAGGAAAAACGTATTTTAAGTTCTGAATGTGTATAAAAACATAAAAATATAGGTGTTTCAAGATGTGTGGCCCACGATTCCTCACAAGCTATGATTTGCAAATTGGTTGTGTTTGTGTGACTTATTGATGTTTCATCAAAAATTCCTTTTCCATGTGAAAGATCATGACAAAACTGAGATCATAAGCGTATGAGCATATTTTTGTTATGAACTTTAGGTTCTCCATCGATGCAATTAGCGGGTGTTTTTAAATTATGTAAGAAATTTTTTTTTAACTTTTTTTAGCTTAATAAATAAAATAAGCTTATGATGCGTATTTAAGTCAACAACATTTAGAAATATATGCTCACGCAAAGCGACGACGATGGCAGTTGGTTTGAGATTTTTATCTCAACACACATCTGAGATATTAGTGGCCCACGTTTCCCCACGGCCCACGATACCCCACTCTCCCCTACCTTTTGCAAATTTATATTGTGCAAAAATTTGTTATTTTTGCATAACTTCATCAGTATCATTATGAAATTCAACAAAATTCAAAATTCTTTGAATCGGCAATGTACTCCGTATTAATGTACATCAATAATGAAAATTAAATTACAACATTTACAGTTGGGTTGTAAAATTCTACTTGAACTGGTTTGGTACTGACAAATATCTCAGAAGGACGATTTTTTAAGCGAAATTTGTGCTAAAAAAAGGTGCAATGATTATGAAACAATCAAATTCGTGTTTATCCTGTTTATGGAAGAGTTTAGCAATACAGTTGTCCAATCGATATACTGGAAAAATTGAAAAGAGTTTCAACTGAAATATTAATCCTTGTAGGTGCGAAATTATTTTTATTTGCCAGCGATAAAAATGACACATTAGGATGAATCTATACTTGATGTGTTCTAGGCAAACGTACTTTTTTCTAGTGTATTCAAAAATCTTTTTTTTTATTTTTCAGAACAGCTAGTTTTTGGCCCGCCAACAAAGCTCATTTCTGAAATTTGGCCCGCCTGCTAAAAATGTTGGCCACCCATTTGCTAGACCTAAGTAATCAATTGTTATAAACACAAAACGAGTTTGGCTCCTTAAAACTCAAAGGTATGAGCCGTTTCAAATAAAGAAATTTATTAAAAAAAAAAAAGAATGATCAATTCGTAATAAGAGCCCGAGAATGACCAAACGAAGCTGCTGGTGCGCCACGGCTGTATTAATCAGGGATAGAATTTATTGCCGCTAAAAACATATAAATTTCAAAAATTTGTGTGTCAAAACTATAGTTTGAAATAAATAAAATGAATACATGAAACAAAATAATGAAGACATTCCTGATTTGGGGAAAAATATTAATAAAGCAATAAAAACAAATCAATTTGAACCGAATATTTCTAGGTTTCCAGAAAAGCAAATTTTTCAGATTGCTGGTTTTCCAGCAATTGAGTTTGCTAATCATTTCCAGCACTTCATTTTGTGTACACAGTAAATTTTTGCCTCGATTTCCAGCAAAAAAAATTGCAAACATTCTCCATCTTGCTGATTTTTCCAGCGCTCATTCTTGTTTGATGGACATTTTCCAGCAATCGATCCGTATTGCTGGCTGGAAAATCAGCAATCAAATTGTCAGATTCGGATTGTTTATTTTTGGAGGTATAACTCAACTGAGTGTAAATTGAATGCCTCAAGTTCGGTGAATATATGCTTCCGATGCTTCAGCTATTGATTGACAATAAAGCTATTGATTTGTTTTTATTTTACAGAGTCATTAATCAGTTCGTAATTATGACTTGAGGATGACCGGACGCAGCAGGTGTTAGGATATCCAGGATCAAGGTTTCCGGCCGCCGAATCGCTCAAGTTTTTGTGTGAAACTTTTGTTTTTTTTTTAGGAACAAATAAACTATGCTGAACAGAATCATGCAAATATTATCAATTTTTTTGGGAAAAAATATTCCTATAGCAGAAAAAATAATAATATATTAAAATCGAACATATGTTGGTGTCCTCGAATGCCTTTTTCAATTGCTAATTTCCAGTGAGTTTTCTGATCTTTCCAGTAATCGGAATTGCTGAAATGTATGCTGGAAAATCAGCGGGACAAAAACCAGCAAAATTTTGCTGGTTTCCAGCACAAACAAATTGAGTCATTTATTGACAAAAATTGTACTGAGGAATTAAAAAAATCAATTATTATTTTATTCTGATTCTAAATCATTTGCTATTATTTTGTAAAAATATATAAAAAAAAAATCGTAAATAAAACTAATTGAAAAAATATAATATAGTTGTTTGTAAAACCGTTGTTTTTCGATTCAGAAACTCTTTCAATTTTCATAGTTTCAATCAACCACATACATGAAATTCGCAAAATTGTACTGAGATGTTTTATCTTTTACAAAGTATAAGATTATTGTTTAATTTACATCAACTAAAGTTGTGTGAATTTTTATTTCAATTGAAAAAACCATTGAAATAAAACTTCCCAAGATTTAGAAGAAATTACTTTCGAGCTGCTTCTAACTAGTAGGGGAGAGTGGGGATACTTGATCCCTTTTTCTTATGTTCACCATATCTTTTTGGAAAAAATTAGCAACTCGCACTCTTTTACATTTTCTGACAGCGTGTAACTTCAAGTTTCTATGCTCCTAAAATTTGAACGATACTTGAACCCGTAGATGAACTAGAAGCATTTTCGGGGGATTAAAAAAATTGCGATATTTCTGAAGTTAGGGGAGACTTGATCCTTCATTCAGAAAGCCCTAATCCATGGAAAAAATCAAACAAAACCCCAAGATAGAATGTTAATTGGATATTTTGGTCATGTTTGTTCTCATTTCACAATCTATAATTGTCAGAAAAAAAAATCTATAGCTTATTCTCAACCCTTATGACATTGCATACTTACGGGCGCAATTTTTAATAAACAATAGAAAATCAATTATTTTAGCCCTTTTCTTCAGATAATTGATGGATGAATATTAGCTATTGGATAAATATTAGTAATCTCTTAATCAGCAATGACCACGATTCATTGAGAAGAAGAATATACCGGGATCATTTGTACCCATATATTAGGGATCAATTGTACCCAAAATCAACATTTTAGAAAAAAATTTCTGAAAAAAGTTGGGAGTTTTCGATCGCTTTGAAAATATTGTATTTTGATGCTCATTTTACACTCGAAAGGTTGATGTATTGGAATAAACATTTTTGTTATAATATTTCCATGTTAGGAACATTTTAAAATGATGAAAAAAGATCTTCAAGTCACATTTTGTGAAATTTTTCAAACAAAGTTCAATAACCCAAAAACTTATTTTGTTAAAATTTTTTGAGCTTCAACAATTGCTGTTTTGTTCCATTTGGCACATTTTTCTTGAACATTTGATCTTTGTACGACATTCCAGTTTGGAGATATAGCTAAGGAATCAAGTATCCCCAGGGATCAAGGATCCTCATTCTCCCCTACTCTACTGGAATTGGATCATTTGAATGTATATTTCAAAACTTATTATAGATTTTGTGTTGAATGTCCTTACTAAACTGAATGTAGAAAAGTGTAGTCGAGGCATAAATACTGTTTTATCTGGGGATTATCTGTCTGCTGTTATTGTCCTGTTAATTCCCGCAATAACAGCAGACAGATAATTCCCTTGAGAAAGACCACAAAAAATGGTCGAAACGTCGGGTATTTCGAAAAATAAGTTGTTTGATTGAGATCCAAGACCGTAAAAAGCCAAAAATTAAAATTTAAAAACATTTTCCCGGTCGAAAACGTAATCATAAATCACAATCTAAATCATAATCTACACATAATCCACACATCTCTACATAATCGCACAAAGCAAACAACTTAATCTTTGATTCAGTAGAATTATTCAATCAAGTAGGCTCATAACACATATTAGAGTCTGTAATATCATCCAATAATACCAAAAGTATCTAATTACGATTTTAGGAATATTCCAAAATTCTGGTGTTTTAAGCGTAAAACTCTGAACCAAGAATATAACAATATCTAGTCAATACTTTAAAAACTCGATATGAGGTAAGTAGGTGTAATATATTTTCAACATCTGGTTTTGCTCTTGATTTATGTTTTTATTGTTTTCCAGAATTTTCTTTCTCTCAAATATCATATCACAGAATCGTTAAACATATTTGAATTCAGAACGTTAAATTCTTTTAAATCCTCTGTATAGAAATTCCATTTTCCAATTCTGGTTTCGGTATCGATTTTCGACTGTTAAATAAGTTTTTTGGGGGTGAATTTTTCGGCTATCAGTCAACTTAAATAGCAAACGACTATTTACTTAAGATCCAACGTTCCGATCATCATCAGGGACTATAATTTTATTATATGTTAACACAGTTCATTATTATAAAATTGCTTACCGAAAAAATGTCGTCTTTTGGTTTTGGTTTTATTAGGCTGATCAGATAAAGCTGCCTGTATATCTGTTACGATATTTTTCAAATAAATTTGGGTATTGTTGGTCGTCATTGCTATTTAAGTTGAAAGATAGCCCAAAAATTTATCCCCAAAATTCTGATTTTGGAATCAAAGATTGTTTTAGAATTACTAAATTTCTATAGGCTTATCATTTTTCACAAAATTCCTGTTTTCTAAGTCTAGGGAATTTCGAACTTCAACTACATTCTTGAACTTTATCTTTCCGTAGTTAAAGTCATGTTGAAAATTCTTTTCACTTCAAAATAAGTCTTTTTCCGGAACTTGAGCTTTCAACGACCGAAAGGCAAAAAGTTCTGACTGATAAAACTTCCCAGATTTTGGCACATAGGATCACTGAAACACTCCTTGATAGAACTTGGAACCTCAATACTGAACAATTATCTTCGAAAGATTTTTTTAAAAATCCTTGAACAACACTCAACATCAACGGCTTATTTTCTAAGCTTAGCTCACCAGTCCACCCCCAACAACGGCCACATTGAGGGTTCGATCCCGCGATCCGTTGGTATTCGTTTGCTTGTACTTGGTGGTCATCTCGTAATGGCACACTATCAGAGAGTTCTGGCAAGAATTCCGGCTATTCTCACAATCAGGCCGATTGGCTAATCTTCGAAAACAAACTTCACACCCAAAAACCCCTCAGAACCCGGTGCTACCGAATCGGCGTTCCAGAAAGAACTGAACGGCCGGCAATAGACAAGCTACAAATTATATAGATTAATGAGGAGGAAGGAAAAACTTCAAGTGACACCGGGTTGGTTGGACAGATAATGTTTCATTATTTTTTGGTGCTTCAGTTTTTTTTTCTGTTTTGTTGCTGTGTTTCATGCTGCCGTCAGCCTCTTCAAAAGCCTACGGCAACAGCATTCATGTATGGGCTAGTTAAGTGGGAATCGGAAACTGATGTGATGACCGGCAGCGAGCGGATTGTCCGATAGGGTGCCAGGACTGGTGATTGACTGCATTTTTTGAAATAGTGAGTTCAAGAAACTATCTACCCCATTAATCTAAGAAAAGTGGTAGTTGTAGTCAAGCACCTACTTCATAGAATAAATTTAAGATAGTCGACAAGGCATCATTTACTGAAGAAAATATAAAGTTAACTTACCCTATATTTGAAGAATGCCACTGCAAACAAATATAATCTCCAAAATATGTAGACTTGAGCTCAGGAAACAAATTTACAGTTCCGAGATTGTGCATCTTCTGCGAATTTATTTTTATTTTTGACCATGTGATTAGCCTTTCTTTTAAATCAAGCGGATTATGAGGGTTTCACAAGTTATTTCTCATACCTACTTTAAGACGAGTGTGGTATAGTTTTGAGAAAATCCTGTGTTGGGATGAAAGACAACTTCCGTATTAACTCGTTTTATAGTGAATCAAAGCAATCGGAAGATTCCCTTCAATTCAACCACGGTATTAATAAAAGTTCAGATACCGGTATTTCGATAACAACTTACTATCTTCTTCAGTGAGCGCTTTCGATTGACTTTTTATACTAAGAGAACTGCTCTAGAGGTAGAGCGTAACAGATCGACATTACCGAGTACACATCGGCCGATAGCCATGCGTGTTTGCTGTGCATACAGGACCATCTCAACAGATGCAGCTTTTGTCATCGCGAAAATGATTCCCATCGACATCACTCTGGCAGAGGATAAATAGTGTTCCTACGTAGCTAGAGCAGTTAGAGGAGTGCGCAGAACTCAACGAGCAGCGTCTATGATCAAGTGGCAGGAGCAATGGGACGCATCGAACAACTTAGGCAAGATGGACACTTAGGCTTTCAAATAGGATAAATCGGAGGTATGGAAAGTAACTAACTGACTGACACCATGAATCTCAATGGAAAGAGATTTCCTTTTAAGAAATCCATGTTAAAATGACATTTTACTATTCTTTACAACAACAACAAAACAAATTTTCAAAAAAATATATAATAAGACTTTAAATGTTATACTAAGATATATAAGATATACAAAAATTATTTCCACAAAAAATTATAAAATAAGGTACTTAAGACTAACTTTGTTCGACTTTTTTTAACGACTTAATTTAGTTTTGAATATTTGGAGTAACTTGTTTTTGAACATGGAACGAGAATTGGTTTCTTTTAATTCGTTAGGTAAGGAGTTATATTTTGTAGGACCAATGAAAGAAATTCTTTTTTGACCTAAACTAGTTGATGATCGACATCGTTGTAATTGATTTAAATGGCGAGTATTATGTGTTCTTATTGCAGTCGAGAATTGAATATTTCGGATGGTCGTTGTTGAGTGTAGACTATCAAAGACGTATATTATAGTTTGAAAGTCACAAATGTCTAATAGAGGTAAAATATTAAGGGATGTGGTTGAGTAAATGAGTCTAGTTGGATAAAGCAAAGGAAGCTTGTAGATATTTTTTAAACACCGATTTTGTAAGGTTTTAAGTTTTTGGAGATTTGATTGTGATGCGCGTCCCCAAACTAGTATAAGATAATTTAGCAAAGAGTGAATGTGTGCATAGTAAAATTTGAGCAGAACATTTTGAGGTATGAAGTTTCTTAATCTCCAAAGTACACCACAGAGGGGGGAATTTTTTTTTATCTAAATTTTGTATATGGTAATTCCAAGAAAGAGTTTCATCTAAATGTAACCCGAGATATTTAAAGTTCTTGACCTTGAGTATCACAAACTCCTTTAGGTGTGGGTCCCGGTGGGGAGTTAAAATTTTTCTAATAGAATGAAATAACAAGTACTTTGTTTTTTTTTGTAGTTTAATGAAAGAAGATTACTGTTAAAATACATGGATAACAATTTAAGATCATGTTCTAAATTGTCGATGATTGTGATTGGGGATTTCCCTGCAGTGGTCGGAAAATCGCTCAAGAAAAGCAATCAGGAATGGTTTCTAGCTAGAATGATGCTACCTCCGAGTGCTGTGATACGCACGTGGTAAAAGTACCCATTGAATATATGTCGAAAATCAACACTAACTTGATACAAGAAGATATACCATGCCCCACCGGAGGCTACCGTTGCTATTCGTCACGTGGCTAATCGACGGTGATCGACATACTTGGTGATACATTTTGAACGTCGCTCCCTCAATCATTCCCGAACGTCTATCCTCGCATCATTGTTGATAATGCTCGTTATTGATAGACGATCATTAATGTTTCAAAAGGAAAAATCTGAATAAATACCAGGACCACATGTTCAAAAAAGCTGTAGCACATGCTGGACAGTTCATTGCGGTTACCAAGTCATGATTTTGTCCTTCTAGGCAAAACGAAAAATAAAAAATCATCTGATAGCCTACATAGATCGCTCAGAACTGATACATATCAGTTATGATCCTAAAGGTTGAAAGTCGTTAGGGGAAGGAAATCAGCATCGAGACGTTCTTTGCTGATAGTCTGCGTCCTTTTTTACCTCATCATGTATCGCAAAAGTGTTTCAAACACAGAAGCGTCGTTGTCATGCATGATTGTTTGTATGATTTGGTTGAAGAAGGAAAATTTGACTGCTTTGATTTTTTGGCTCTGAATGTAGTCAAGCATGGCTCAGTGAGAATAATTGATTTTCGGAAGCATGTTTCCCTGTACAGAATAGAGCTGTATCATCAGCGAATAACCTTGCTGTCCCTATTAGTGGAAGATTACATATATCATTGATGTATAGAAGAAAAAGAATCGGCCCTATATTGCTGCCTTGAGGCACACCAATGCAGATGTTTTTAGATTCACTTTCTGTTCCATCGATAACGACAAATTGTTGTCGATTATTAAGATAGCTACGAACTAAATCATTAGCTAATCCCCTTATTCCATATTTGTGCATTTTAGCCAACCAAATTTCGTGATTTAGCGTATCGAATGCTTTCTTTAGATCGAGAAATAATGCACCAACTATATTTTTCGAATCGATTTCCTTAATTATAGAGTCGACTAACTCAGAGATTTGGTTTCTTGTTCCAGTATGATCTTTTTTTTTTGTTGGGTCCCTACCACTGCGACCAGTTGTTAGATCTTTTGTGGTTTGTCCCCTATTTACTGTAGCTTCTCAAGATAGATCACTCTGATTGATTACAGTAGTGTCACTTTCGTGTTGATCAGCATTTTCCCAATTTGGAAGAACAACACGAATGAAGTTAACAACCTTATTGGATCCTAAAGAAAATAAATCAGAAGGATCTAAAATTCCTTTACCAAGTAACCTAGTTCTTTTTTATATAAGACAAGGGCATTCACATAGAAGGTGCTCCGAAGTTTCCTTCTCAGCCTGACAAAAACGACAAATGTCAGATTGACTTCTTCCCATGAGTTTTAGATGATATCGACATTCACAGTGTCCTGTAACCAATCCTGTAAAAGTTTTTGAATCTTTTTTCGATAATGTTAGAATCTTTTTCGATTTGTAAATATTTGGAACAATCATTCGCTTCGCTTGTCTTGCTCCTTCAATGTTTTTCCAGTTTCGTTCAATGATGCTTTTTTCTAAATTTCTTATTTCCATTTTTAAAAAGCAACGAGACACGCTGCAAAAAGGTTCAGGACCTAGAAACGGAATTGAAGAGCCTTGTCTAGCTAGCATGTCAGCTTTTTCGTTGCCTTCAATTCCGCAGTGCCCTGGCACCCAATATAGAGTAACTGAATTGTTCTGTGCAAGTTTTTCAAGTGCCTCAATACATTCCCATACCAGTTTTGATGTACATTTAAATGATTTTAATGATTTAAGTGCAGCTTGGCTGTCTGAAAAAATTGCAATATTTGCATGTTTGT